>NC_046988.1:6912004-7212004 GCF_009769545.1 Cyclopterus lumpus
TAAATGTGTTTCGACAGCTAACGGCTCGCCACCAGCCACTGACATTTACTGCACACTGCATGGCAGAAGGGATGACGGCCTGTGAAGGGAGCTCACACAACCTTATTCTCCTTATTATGAGGACCCACATTTGTTTTGCCTTTTAACATGTCTCTTATGCGGCAATGAAAGCATGTTTGCTCTCCTGTAGTTATTGTCATTGAACAGGCATGTTTGGCTTTGAAATTGAAATAGACCTGATGCCTTTTTAGCGCAATGTATACGTCCTTTTGCTCTAACCAGCACCCGAGTATAGATTTACAGCCTCCAGTGTTATGAGTGAGCTGTGTGAAATTAAACAGCCACTGATTGTCAAATTGACCCTGTGTGGTTTTTCACTCCAGCCCCTCAACTCCAAAGCCAGAGAAATGTCATCTGATGCCACGAGGATGGTAATTGCAAAGCCCCATGGGTACTGTAGTTCAGCTTACTCTGTCGCTTGCACGAAATGTTCGCACAACAAGTTTCCCCCAGAGATCTGTCAGAGGGGTGGAGAGGTGACGTTTCTGGGTCAAATGAGAGTTAAATTTATCCGCCCGCATGTTACTGTGTTAATTAAAGTCTTGGTGCTGCACGTGGGTACGCACACACACACACACACACACACACACACACACACACACACACACACACACACACACACACAATGATGGCTTCTTTCTGTTTCACCCTTTAAACACCCAAAAGGAGTCATATTTTCTGCCTGAGCTTGTGAAACTAATTACAACCTATTCCTTTTTTAGGCTTACAGATCATATTTAAGCCTATGAGTCTGATGTGTTCTCTGTGCATGGGTAGAACGTGTTATGATGTTATTAAGTTCCCCTAACCCACCATCTTTATTTTTAAGTACTTTTATCTAATATATTTAGTTTGGTTGGGTTACCTCACACACACTTTGCCCAGCAGCACTCGTTCTCTCATCCACTCTTCACCCACTTCAGCTTGACGCCTCGAGCCCTGAAGATATGACTAGTCCTGGGGTTTCATCCTGTCTCATCCTACCTTTGTACTGAAACCCTGTACTGACTTACCTGTTATTTGGGACATGGCCCTATCACTAAGCACTTACCTCTACGGCATTGAGTCCACTTCGTTCATCTATCTCCTGGTTTCCTGGACGGAGAAAAAATGGAGGGAAAAGAGACAAAAGTGGCAGCAAAATGTCTGTAATTTTAGCTTTCACTGCTTATTTTTTATTTTTTAAGAGCAAAAACTACACTTTAAACTAATGCACTTTATATCACTCCACTACACAGACAATATATAAGATTCGTTAAACTATAACACCTCCCTTTAAAAAAAAAAAACACGTATAAACGTGTTTTGTCAATAATTCATAAAAACAGCAGTGGTTCAACTTTGTATTAACTAGATAGGTAGATCAATGCAATTGAAGACATGGTCTCTGCAGTAGGTGTTAAAATAAAAAGGCGACGGTGCTCACACACTCACACACACCTGATGGGGAGCCTTGTTTGCCACGCAGCTCTAGCTGTGTGCCGTTGTTCTTTACTGAGTGTGCCTTGGCTCCCTGCTGCTTTTCCAGCTCCCCTGCAGAGAGAACCGGAGACAAGAATGATCTATCATTTACACACCATGACAGAGCCGAACACATAGATGGACAGGTGGTAGGCGTAGATGGGTATAGAAACAACATTAATCGGCATAAGTCTACTTTCTTTCAAATGCCGAACACCCCCGCTCTCGTTGCCTTCCCCTCCCACTCTTGTCCTCTAATCTCAAAACACAACTTGCCATCTCACTAATTACACTTCACACTTGATGGTAATTGCGTGTCATTTCCAATCATGATGACTAAATGTTGTTTTGTCTCTAACACTGCACTGCATTCTAATTCTGAGCTGCAAAATTGACGGATGTGACCTCAAAGCTGGGGGAGGCAGGATATTTTTGCCATTATTAGCAAAAGATGCCATAATAATCTTTTGTCATATTGTAATTCAACAGGCCGTTTCCTGGAAAAGCCCCGAAGCCCCTCCCCGCAAGACGTGCAGGGGCATACGCACACGCTTCACACAGTAACCTGTTTGAGTACTTGTCATTCATTTCATTTCAGAAATGGAGAGAACATTTTGCCAATAAGAGTTTGGCCTTCTGCCAACCGCAGCTGTCACGCAGAAGGCTAAGCTCTTAAAGATGCAGAGAGAGAATGACGCTCGCCCCCAGCGACTGCCCGTTGCACCGTGAGGCTAGCTCAGACTCTCTTTTTGTCTTTCTTTTTTGGGTAGCGTTCCAGTGTTGACAGTTGTTGCCAACGCTAGAATAGCGATTTCCCCCCACAGTATATGAATCGGCCGTTGAATCAGGCTTTCACGCAGGTGCATGCACATCTGCATTTGTAGTACAGCCAATAGGAGCGCCGTCTCTCTCTAAAGGGAAGTCTCCCTTCACTGGCTAGATTCTCTCAGGCCTCAAAACACAGCCAAGAGGATCTGCAGAATGGTCATTTTCATTCAGACCACTTGAATTATAATATGGTAAGGGTTATTATGGGATGCCCAATGACGTCAACAATGAAGTGCTTTAAGGGTAAAGTACTCAATGTACCCCCTTTTTCATTTCGGTGCCTGTGTTACAACAGAACAGAAAGTGTCCCATCTGGTAGTGTGTCTACTGGTAAAGGTATCAGATGAAGCTCTACGTTTCTGCAAATAAGCATGTGTTGTCGTAGTAATTATAGAGTGAGACCGTTTCTTTTTAAATGGAGCAGTTTTTTCAAGGAAATTCCTATTGCACCTATAATTAGCACCTTTTTTTATTTATTTTTTTCAATTTAAAATATACTTTCATGGACTTAAACAAGATAGGGAACATAAATACATTTAAAGTGAGTGTAGGACTGAATTAAAATTATCATTATACAGATCGCGATGCAGGAAAGTATTCACCTCCCAGTGAACAGAAACTGTACATTCGGCCTCTCAAAGAGGGAAAGCCCAAACACAAGTGTTCCAGCTGCAGACATGTTTGCTAATGTGCCGACAAGACAAAACCCTGAGAGGAGAAAGGATGACGTGGTGCCAGCAATCATTCTTGTTCTAAATTTAGTTCCTGTCTTTGCAAAAACTTTTTTCGTTTGCATGCCTTTCGAACACATATGTCTCAACATGAGTTCTTATGTGTGTGTGTTGGTTTAAATTGTCGTTGCTCCACTCTACTGAGATAAATAACTACCGTCTGTCAACCTGTCTCCATATGTTGTTTGTTGCTTGCTCTCACGGGCTGCCGGGCACTCCCTCTCTGTGAAGGGTTGCGTCAAACACCAGCAGGGGTGCTCTCTTTGAGGCCCACTGCCAGGAGCCAGGCTCTGGATACTCTGGTTCTCCGAGTGGGTCAAAGTATGCGCATGTCTTATTGTCTGGAGAATTTCAAATGCACGCAGACCCAAACAACTCAGATGGCTGGCAGCTTTGAGGAAAACTGGCCTCTTTTTACCTCCAATGTCCTGCCCCCCTGCAGCCTGTTTGAGCCGCAGTGCACCAAAGGAACCAAAATACACCTACACAAGTCAACAAGTAACACAAAGCAAAAGGATGACTTCTGACTCCTGTGTGATATCTGAGGACGTATTGATTCCCACACAGCGTAGCTTAGAATCCAACTGGAGTCTCACCTTTTCCAAGATGTGAGTTTATTGATTTGGTTCAGAATGTGACGCCGGCTGCATTGCCAGAGGAGGATTCACACACACATTTCACTTCATGGATCTTCTACGTCACATAATGTATGTATACACAACGGATTGGCAGCCTGCAGTCTACTGAATGTGTCTCTAATCTTCCGTTGTAATGTGGTGAAAACCCTAAAAAGACACACTTACACTCGATACGTATCTGCTCCATCTCCGACACCTCTGAGATTGATTCCTTCAGGTCTTCTACAAACTTGAGCAGCTCCTCAGCACTTTGGGCACAGAAGTTAAGAACCTGCTTCTTGTCTGAGCCAAACGGTGAGAGGATGGTGATACCATGAGGGTAGACTGGGGAGCACAGAAGGCATTGAGTTGTTGAGATATGAGTAACAAGAGACATTGCACGAACAGTTTGCAAGGTATTAGCAATTTTAATACTACAGGCATTAAAATACTTTTTAAATGTAGTTTTGTTAATTTATTGTGTTCTCCTTTTGGAGAAAATGCTCAATTTGAAGGTTGGGATGATTACATATTGAAAAGTAAGTGCAAAGGCATGCTTCATGAGGATATTTCTATATGGAAAAGTCCAGGATGATGACATTCTGCCATCATGAATATAAAAAATGAAGCAACAATAAAAAGCAGTTTCACATCAAACCTATTTCAAATACAGGCGTAACTCCTAAAGCCCTTCTTCAATTCAACTCGGAGGTACCTTTCATGTTTTTCATGGCAGCTGTCCGCAGTGAAGATGTTATGACTTACATTCATTTTCAAACAGGTGAAACTGCATGCCAAGTAGGCCCATTGCTTTGCAGAACGTGTAGGCTGCAGAACTCTTCTTCTTTGGGCAAAGCTTCAAGATCTGCAAACAAGAAACCAAAGTTATAGCAACAATTTGATCGACAGAGAGCTGCACTGATATGTCCATATCGCCAAGCAATTTCAAAGAAATTCAACATATCTGTCGAGACCAGATAGAGTACATTTTTTATGTACAATGTAAGTTTCAAAGTGTATCAGATTATGCGCTCGCGTTCTTTGAAAAACAACACCATGGCGAGCTTATATCAGGATGTATTTGATGCTTTTTCATCGAATGACCTTCCAGATAGAGAACGATGAGGCAAATCTGTTTTGCAGCGGTACTGTTGGGCATAATTCACCAGGCGAGCCATGTTAAACCAATACATCACGTCGGCACATTAAACACTACTTGACATGTTCGAGCTACTAGAACAGGGGTTCCCATCGCTTTAATTTTGCGGTAAAGTCCTTCAAAATGACTACCCTACTCTCAAAGCTGTCAGGAGAAAACATGTCCCTGGAATAAATCGCACCGCTAACTTTTAGTGCCAAATGAACAGAATTCCATTGTAATGTGTGAAGACGCCTCCTTTCACCTCTTACTTCAGAATTGGCCTTCGAACCTCCTTTTCCAGCAGCTATACCAATTACATTACATGTCATTTAGCTGACGCTTTTATCCAAAGCGACTTACAATAAGTGCATTAAACCATGAGTCCAAACTCAGAACAACACCAATCGAGAAACTACAATTTCGTCAATAACGTTAAACTACAAAGTGCTATCAGTAAGAGCCATTTAAGTGCTACTAAAGTGCTAATACGGCGCTACCTTCCCTATTCAAGGTATTAGTCGAAAAATATGTGTTTTTAGTTTGCAACGGAAGATGTAGAGACTTTCTGCTGTCCTGACGTCAATGGGGAGCTCGTTCCACCAATGAGGAGCCAGCACAGCAAACAGTCGTGACTTTGTAGAGTGATTAGCTCGAAGTGACGGAGCTACAAGCCGATTGTAATGCTTAAGCAGAAAAGGATGCTGCTTCTCCTTTTGCTGCACAGATATCCACATTTGACATAATTATGAGAGGAGTTAAACACTTTGGATGGATAACTCCTGTGTGCCTCCTCATGGGCACATTCATTATGCCCAACATTAAACCTTTTATAATTCTCCAATCTACACAACTTTGGACCAAATGAACTTATCTGGCTATGAAACACAATTTTATTACTGGCCCTTAAAGCTCTCTGTAGGGGGACAGATATTTGCTTATGAGTGCACTGCAAAACTGCATTTACTATCTATTATTAAAAGAAAGGGCCGGATGGGAGTGACTGATGAAACAACATTGAGGAAGAGAGGGGGCTCACAGTCGAGGTAGGTGATGGTGCATTGCAGCTGGAAGTGTAAAATAAGCAGCTTTAAAGACTTTTTTTGGAGTGGTTATAAAAATACCGTAAACAACATTTATAATAAAAATATGAATTATTACCCCGAATCTCTCTTATTGTATACTAACCACAATGAGATCATTGAAGAGGAAGACTTCTCTCTGATGCGCTGCCTGTTTTTGGGCCTTGTTGACATCAGTCACCTCAAAAAGTCGACTGCAGCACACCAGTCTTCTATGAGGGACGGAGAGAACCTGCAGAGGAAGACAGACATCCAGGTGAAAGGAGAGCTTCAATCACTCAGATGAAGAGTCGGCGAAGCTGGAAAGTCATTCCAGACCTTATGAAACAGAGAGCATCAGATAAAACATTTCCCTCAGGGGAAAGAGAATTTAAGTCTGAGACTTTTAACACACATTACTTTTGGCTGGAGCACTACACATTATTCACTGGGACTGAAGTATCACAGAAAAAAACAACATTAAACACTGTTTGCTGAGACAAATTAGTGACATAAAGACTGAGCTTAAAAAAAATGAAAAAATAAAAAGAAGATAGGGATAAGGCAGCATGTGTTTCCCTGAGGAGAACATGGGCATTAATGCAGGTCCACATGTTAGGATTCTTTACTTTTCTGTGCCGCGGTTGCTCTTTGTACTTGTACTTGCATTAGAACAAGCAAAAGGTCTCATTTTAATATTTGAGCAAAATGAAATGTATGAAGACATGTGTAGCGATGCTACTCTACGTACTTCTATAGAGAGACCTACGTCTAGCTAGTAGATAGAGCAATCCTAGAGTAAGATGAGAGACTTCTTGCTCTAAAACATAAAACAACCTTTTATGAGTTGCTGTCAAATTGATTGTTGTATTATTTTTACAAGTTATTGACAACTAAAGACCAAAAGGTGGTAATGCTACACTTGGAGGTCCATTATGAAGTTGTTGTCTTGTATTTTTACAAAACACTGCAGATGTGTTGCTAGAGGCCGGGCTTCTCCTCTTAGACTTAAGTGCTTTTCGATGTTTAAGCAGATTACACTAGGAAAATGCCGGTGACCGATTAAATAATGCTCTCACGATGTCTCTCCATTTTGGATCACCTCTTCGTGATAAAATGGATTCATCCGTGGCCTCCGATCGTTTTTTGTCTTTGTGCATTTCCAATTTGAATTCCCTCTGCTTCCTGTGGACTATTTGCAAGGCACATACACAGCCTCTTTTCTCTTCCTCTCACGCTCTCATCCCTCCTCACTGCAGGGTCTACAGACTCCCGCCCAGCTGGTCAAAGCCAGCCTGGTTTCTCATTACACTAATGTTCGAAACATATAAAGACATCATTAGCTTGAAATGCCTAATGCATGTTTGACGAAGAAGTCCTTTACTGATTGAATTAGTAACAAACAGTTTGACAGGAGAGTTAGTCATAAAATAAACAAATCAATTGTATGACTAAAAAAAATATATTCTACAAATCTTATCCATATAAAATATTTAAGGACATTTTACCGTAAAAATGCTTGGATCTAAAATAACTTCTTTACTTTCATTAAGACATCAAATATAATAAAAAAAGAAGCAAAACCCTTGAATTAGGAACATGTCTTCTAATGTAAACCACTCCCTTTTTGCATGTGTTTTAAATCCACATTAAAGGAACTCTGACACTTGCTGTTACAATATTTCTGAAAAGGAAACTTCATCTATAAGTCTTTTTATGGCAGACAGCTGCCATAGGCAGGAATTGTCAGTTCCTGTCACAACAATCCATCATTGTTTTGGCTATGACAACACTCCCTCTGTCATCCTATGGCTACTCATCCATCACTGAGACACTGAAAGGCAAAAGCCACAAAAAAAGAAAAAGACAGTGGAAATCTTTTCAATGTCATAGATCCAATGTCATTCTGAAAGTAAACAGGGAATGATGGAGATTCACTTTAAAACCAATTAAAAGTCAATTTATAGGAAGATTGATCCAAACGTTCATGGCTCATCTTGCGGATGGACAGACAGATGAGACTATAGCTAAACTAATCGTCTATAGTTAAGAGTAACACAATGCTAACATGCTAATGTTTATCATGTATCACGTTCACCATATTCAACATCTTCGTTTAGCATGTTGGCATGTTCATGATTACTTATTAAAACTAATACAAAGTGCCAAAGAGGCTGAGAATGGCATTAGGTTTCCAAATACACATCAAACTTTGCACAAATATTCACACGGTGAATGTCTGTAGTTGACTCCTAACTAAAGGACATTCCAGTGTTTAAAGAGTGGTTCAACCATTACTCATGTGCACTGACCAACCTTTCAACCTTAATAGTAAAAAATAGACTCTAATGATAGCAGTGGTTAACGATGTATCCAGCTGGAGTAATGACCTGAGGTAATGATCGCACTGCTTATGAGACATTTAATGGCTAATAAATGTGCTCTGCTAACACAACCAGGGCTAGGTGATAGTGATAAGGTCTTGAATAATAGTAGGCGGCTTGGCACGAACTGAGTGACATGTTTTGTGTTATCGTTAAGCCAGGAAGATTATAAAATATGCTGAACAAAATAGATCAAATAATGTGTCTCACTGTGTCATGAAAACAATGATTGTGTGTTTTTAATCCCCATCAAATAATTGGTGAGGTTTCTGTCTCATGATGAAAACGGTTACAGTACCATCAACCCCATCTCGGATGATTTGAGTAATGTAATGCAATATGCTTATCTTTGACATTTAAGCATTTAAAATAAGGATATTTGTGTTTGTTAGACCCGGTTTTCAAGTTAAATTATGTATAATATTCAAGGGTTTGCTTTTAGTGATGAACCCACTGAAATCCTCACCAGACCCTGATGTTCTCCTCTGCTTGACGTAGCACTTTAGCATCTTTTGGCTCATTATTTTGTTTTTATGACCTATAGCTTTGTTTATGGCCCTCTCTTAATGTACCAATGTCCTTCATAGATGCAAGAGAAGTTGTTTTCAGGAACACAACCTCTTGTAAACCAAGTCGACTGCACCTGCCCAGCACCAGACGGCAGAAGGACAAAGTTAGCGACTAGCTGGTGAACATTGTGTAGCATTTAGCAGCCGAAGAGCCAGATCATTTCCTCAGGAAGAGATAAATTTACATTTGCCAGGTGGCTATGTTAAGTGTTTGTCGCGCTCCCCAGAGTGGCTAAACATATAAACTAGTGCAGGTTAAGGTTTAACATGGTTTCAGTCAAAGCTAAGAAAAGGTTACTTGTTGCTAAGGAATGCATTAGGTCCTGGAGATCCTCACAAGTATAGAACAAAAGTGTGTCTGTGTGCCCTTACTGTTTTCATGCCTACGATGGACTGCTCCACCTTGGAGACGTAGGTGACGTGATCTTCGTTGGAGCGTAACTCCCTCAGTTGTATTCTTTCATAGATTCCGACCACCATGTCTCTTGGGATGTCTGCTCCATCATCCACACCTAAGATGGGAATAGGCTGCTTACACACAAAGTCTACACACATCACCAATAATTTAACCAGACAGTACTGTCCATCAGAAGGAGCATGGAGGGACTGCTGTCGTTACAGTGGTAGAGGGGCCATTGTGTGTCTACTCTGGCTTCAATAGAGCAGGGTTTGTGTATACACATGTGCAACGTAA
Source organism: Cyclopterus lumpus (assembly GCF_009769545.1). Taxonomy (NCBI): domain Eukaryota; kingdom Metazoa; phylum Chordata; class Actinopteri; order Perciformes; family Cyclopteridae; genus Cyclopterus; species Cyclopterus lumpus. The sequence goes on from NC_046988.1 coordinate 6,921,548, forward strand.
CTGTGTGCACGTTGTTATTTGACTTGGAGTGGAACAAAATATTATATTCCGAGCAAAGGAGAACTCTGTCTCTCCTCGTCCGTCCTTCTTTGTATTTTTGTCTTTCAATGTCTCCATTAGGTAATGACAGAAAGCCGTGTGAGAGGAGGTTAATTGGCGAAAGTGAAAGGTTAACACCTGCGGAAGATGTTCTGTCTGGAACACAGTGCAGTTCGAGGCAGGTAGAGCTGCATGTCACTAGGCTGAAAGGTTGCCCTCGAGATGCTCCCCATTATATCCGCACAGCTGTACCGTACTGTGTGGTACATTGAGTTTTCAATGTGGCAGGAAGTGTTTGGAGGAAATGAAACCGCCACAAGGGATGGCAGCGACAGTGAGGCACCATGGGACACCACTGAGACATCGCTACACATTATGGAGTCGGAGGGAGTGGAGGAGATGTCCCGGGGGGGGGGAGGGGGGGGGGGGGTGGGTGTAAAGTGTCACATATATAAGTGACTTTGTATTTTTGCTGAATGCATATTTTCTTACACTCCTCACAACTTCACTGCTTTATGTCCCTTTGCATGGTGATTACAGTTGGTTGGTGGTCCAGACTGAAATCATGTAATTATTGAATGGATTGACATTTTGACATTTATGGTGCTCACAGAGTGAATCTCAATGCCGGTGGTGATCCCCTGACTTTTCATTTCGATTTCACTCATCGTGTGAAATATCTCAACATGGTACTATTTTGTTACTGTCATTCATGGTCCCCGGATGATAAGTCCTACAAATTATTACTTTGTATTACTTCGGGGATCCGGTGACTTTTCTTAAAGTGTGATATGTGGTTTTAAATTAAAGCTGTCTGGAACACATTTATGTTTCCCTGGTGATAACTTACAGTAACTTTGGTTTCAAGTGGCGCAATCAATATGTCAAACATTTCATTTGTCCAATACTATGATTTGTGACTAAATACCTTAAAAACTGAATTTTGTGTCAATCGGAGACCATCCTCACTATCCAGTAATGGAGACATTGCAATTTATATTTTGCAATAAGGATTCATTTATGGTGGAGGCTGGTTTATATTATGTTGGCCCGTTGTGGAATAGCTTTGACACTGACAGTCTGTTTTAATTGAGATAATGAATGTTCTGTGGTTCTTCATTACTATTGGTTTCTGGTGCACAATTGCATTTCACCTCAGTCAATTAGTTGATTGAGTTATTCGTCTGCCAGTGTGTAGGAGAGACATGATGGAGAAAAGAAAAGAGGATAAAGAATCAGGGAGAATATAAACAAGGATAGACGGAAAAAAATAAACAGACCAAATGATATTCTGACTGAGACAAAACAAGAAAAGAGAATGCAGAGAGAAGCAGAGAAAACATAGAAAACTGAGCAAAAGACAAATAGAAAGGCCAAGAGAGAGTGGCATATTTTAATTTGCATAAGATGCCAAAATTGATTTCTCAACTTAATTGAATTGTGGGGAACAGTCTGGGTGAATCTATTAAAGTTGTTCCTCATCGACCTCAGGATTCCCTGATTAATTGCACCGAGGAAGAACAAAACTATAACGCTCCGGTCGGCGAATGAGCATCTGTCTGCATACGGGAGACAAGAATTACAGGTGCTTTCTGTCGGTGTCGCTATGAGTTATGAATGCATAAAGCAAGGCCGGCAGGGGGAGAAATATTATCTTATCTTTATTACCTGAATTTGTGCAGGGATGTTTGATTTAACACAGATCCAAACACCAAAGATTTTTGTGTTTTACTGATTTTGTTTTTCACACTGTTGTAAGATTCAAACTATTGGGAAATGGTCCGAAAATTAATAATAATAATAATAATAATAAGATTTAGAAAGCCTCAGACCCACACAAACGCACCTAAAAACGAACCGACGTTACATGAGCCGATTATGTCAACTAATTAATGTCACTTTAACTCCCTTAATGAGCCTCCACACACATGCTTAGATGCTGTGTCACTTACCTCGCAGGTTGCGTATGAAATCCTCCAACATCATCTTGCGGTCGGGCTTGATGTTTGGACTGTACATGTCAGTGTTGAGCAGAATGATGGCGAAGGCCAGAATGAAGATGGTGTCTGGGTTGTGAAACTGCTGCACCACATCGGGGTTACACATGCAGTAGCGCTGACTGTAGGTGTACAGGGGGTGGAGGAAGAAGAGGAGACAATTAGAGGGGAGAAGAAAAAAAAAGAAGGGTGGAGAGATGAAGAGGAAGGAACGGGAATGTATGTTGTTGTAAAGAATAGGTGAGCCCAGTTAGGAGTAAGAGGACAGATTGGAAGATGGGAAAAAGACACAGATAATATGTTCCCCGAAAAGACTGAAGGCATCCTTCAACACACTACATATTGATTTGTCACACGCTGAGCATGAGTGTCACACAGAAATAAGAGTTATGGCTTTAATTTAGCTCGTGGCTTCATCTGAAGCTGTTTGCTGCCTTTCAGGAACAATGAACCTCACAGTGGTTGCCCTGTCTCTCTGTAGTAGCACATCTGTCCCACTGGATTGGATGGTTGTCGTGAGGGAGTCGACCCACACAACCTTCAGCGAGCCATATTTAAACATTCTCCGACATTTATGGATTGTTACTGTGACGAAGAGATGAAGTAATACGTTTGAAATATGAACATTTTTTACCGCTGTACTTCTGCAAAAGAAATCGACAGAGGCCAGGCTCATTTTGATGCACACCCCTAAAAATAAAAGGCTTGGAATGGGAGTGCCTCTGCGTTATGCGGTTCTGGAAAGTGTGAATCTAACAGATTTGTAGACACTTACTTCTGGTGTTTGCATACGTGTGTGTGCGCTTCAGAAAGAAGTGCCCAGAGGGGGAGAGAGAGAATTTGTTTCCCTGTAAAGTGCATGGACACTTCCTGGTTAGGGAATGAATAATACAATAGAACATCTACTGTGTGTGAGTCATCAGACACAGCAATATATGTCTGTCTGTCTGTCTGTGTGTGTGTTTTTAATAAGCTTTCGAACACTGCTTAAACCGTGCAAGATTATCAAAAAGGAAAAACAGAGCTTGTTTTATTTTTGCCTGTTTATTTCCTATCTTGCTCACCCTCACTTTTATAGTTTCAGTTTGATTTACAAGGACATCACTAAGCCGTGTCGTCCAACTGTCCAACCACCAAAGTCCAAATGAGAGAAGCTTTGAGTAGATCAACATGTTAGAAATACTGATCTGAGTGACCGCTCTTTGTATTTATTGAGTTTTAAAGTTTGTTTTGACAGTGGAGATTTTAATTAGTTTTTTTACACAACATAAAATAACATAATATTGAATGCATTATGCTGTATGCAAGTTATGTGGCTCTTGTTTTGATATTCGTACATTATTATGGAAAGCTTGACTTATTATTTGCTAGATAGACATCTATATAAATAAAGACAATAACATCTATATTTCTGGTATATAATTGTGTTTTTTTACTGAAGAGCCTCTGGTTTTATTGTGTGTGTCCCCTTGTAACCAACCGTAAGCAGCATCGCGGCCATGTGTGCTCGTGGTGTACAGTATTTGTTTTAGCCTGGTAATCATAAAGCTTCACACAGATCGTTTATTCACATCTCTGTCTGAAACCCGTGACTCCACAGCAACCAGCAATTATGACCTTGTCTGTGAATCCTTATAGCACCATCCAAAGAAAAGCCTCAATTTGAGCTGCTTTCTAAGTGTGCTCTTACTCGGCACAGACAGAAAGCCAAAAAAGAAGAACAACAACAACAACAACAACACGGTAAAAAACGACAAAGATTGCAGCTCGGCGAGTGGATTTGGCTGTCGGCAAATTTGTCACATGCTGCCGTCTTCCAAACTAATTTGTTTTTTGTTGCAGATCGCTAAAGATGGTGTAATCCAACAGTCATTATGTACTCTGTGAGGATGGATCTCGGTGCAAGATTAAACACGTCGCGAGATCTTTATCTATAATAACCATAATAGAAAATAGAAAGTGTTTGTGACCGCAGGGTGAGTAAATAAAGGATACTCCACTGTAATGCAGACATGAACATATAAACTAAATATTTATATATAGCTGCAGCATTGGGAGCTGGCTCATATTTGTTCATTCATTAGCACACTGACGCAGCAGATACTGAGGCTGCTTTTCACTTTTCCCCTCTCTCTTTACCCCTGCTGCTTCAAATCCCCTTCACTTACTTCGGAGATTTCTCTCTTTCTGTGTGTGCGTGTGTGCGTGTGTGTGTGTGTGCGTGTGTGCGCGCGCGCGTGTGTGTGTGTTTGGGGCCCAGGAGCAGGGGAGGCAGGCACAGAGAGGCAGTGGCGGTTACGCAACGCTGGTTATTTATAAACCTTCCTCTCTCTCCCTCTCCTTTTTCTCCCCTTCCTTCCTTCTTTTTCCCGGGTTGTGTCCCTCCCCTCCCCCCCACCCAACCTCCCTCTTACTCCTGATAACATGCAGAGCCAGCCTGATGTCCAAACGTTACCAGTGCCAACCTCTATGCCCACTGACAATGCTGCCACGTTATCTCCTCATTGGGCACCTTCGATAACAGTGACAGGTGGTTGTTACTCCGGAGGGGCGACGCCAAACAGTTAGCATTAACACACAGAGCCACAGATGCACTGCAAATCGTCTCCCTGCCGCACAATCGTGGCTCGAAAGGACACGCTCCCTGGATATCCGGATCGGGGCTGCATTGTCAACGTTTTATTGCAGCAGAAAGGAGAATAAAAAGTGTGCCTTTTGTTGAGATGAGGCAGTGTGACTCGACTGCTGAGATCATATCTGTGTCATCAAGATGAATGCGTATTTGCGTTCACATGTTCATACTGTGATTTGTCCATTACTTCTCCGGGGCTTATGTGTGCATGTCCTTGTGTCTCTTTTTTTTTTTGCGTGTATGGCTGTGGATTTGTTTTCTGATTAAATTTAGTCACACTAGCTTGTTTTCATGTTCCCTCTTTATGTATCTGTCTGGCGTACAGAAGCCTGAGCTCACATCCCACAAATCACAAATTCACATCTGTACCTCCTCAGCACGTCTTCAGAACTTGATGAAAGCATATTTCATGATCAAACAACCTGTGAAATGCATCTTAAAGCCCTGCAAGTTCGGCCCAGAGGTAATGCTTGAGTGACAGTATATCATTTCACTTTTTGCATCCGCTCAAATATCAACACATCCAGATTTACATTATAGTAGGAAGTAAATGACGCCAGTAGGACAAATGAGGGATATTTTGTGTATTTTGCACGATAAATATTCATATCTGACTTTTTTTTTTAAATCAACTATTCTCTCACGCAATAATGTTTCTGAATATTAATACTTTTGTCACACTCATGGTCAAATCTCTTGCATTTATTTAAATTTAAATGTAAGCGTCTTTGAGTGCCTAGAAAAGCGCTATATAAATTCGAAGTATTATTATTATTATTAATGTGTGCGATATGAATAAAACAACATTAATCTGCGAATAAATCGAAATCACACTGTTACTTAAGCTAGCATCTTGAGCTGGTTGAAAACGCCGTCTCCGGACGGTTTTTAATATCAGGGAAGAGGTTTAGGGAAAATACAAGACAAATATACCCAAATGTTGATTTTAGAAATGGCAGCTTACATGTGCAGAATATTGCAAGATGAAGCCAGAGTCTCACTGTAGCTACTGCTTTTATAATTACCTGAAGGCCTCGATAAGACGTTCCACCTTCTGGGCTTCTCCCTGGACACGAATGTGGGCCTGAAACTTCCTCAGCGCTTCATCCAGCTCCATGCCTGAGAAGTCCATCTCATCCACCACACAACTGTGCACAGGGACAAAAAAAGGAAAACATATTAAAATGCATAGCAAAAATATCAAGATGATGGCAGTGGCTTCCCCTTCACTGGTGGCATTGGTGGATGTAGACCTAAAGATACAAGTCCGCTCATCTGCTTCCCAGTCAGAGCACCACTCTGCTTATTGCAGGTGTTAGCCACGCACGGGCACCAGGGATTAGACTGGACCCGGCTATCTTCATCATGCCAAAGCTGCCATGACGCACATGCACATGTACGCGCTTACAGTCCCTCAGAGCAGAACATCCTCCCTATTACCTGACTACGCCGGCTTAATTACTTTAATTAAAAAAGCTAAATATCCTGTCCAATGAGTTCAGGTGGATAAATACAACGTGGGCAATGTAGAGTTGAAATGAGGCTTTGAAGTGAAAGGTGACTTTAGGAACAAGTTGGAGGGTTTAAAAGTTTTCCTCGCTTTGAAGTGAGGTGTTCTGTCGAGGTACAAAGCGGAATGATAATCAAACTATGAAATTAAAGTTTTTTTCAACACCCTCATCTCCGGCTTTCATACGGTACTCCAAACCACACGGGTTCAGGACATCTTTGCCTCGGTTATTAACAGCCCATTGATGGTTCAAAGACAGATGATGCAGTCGATCTCAAAATGATTTCACAAAAATACAATTATGTAGGGATTATTTCTGTTTGTCGTACTACAGAAAACACTGGGGCACACACACACACACACAGACACACGCACACACACACGCACGCACGCACGCACGCACGCACGCACGCACGCACGCACGCACGCACGCACGCACGCACGCACGCACGCACCCACGCACACACACACACATGAAGATGGATTACTGTGAACAAAGCAAGTTAATGAGGTGGGTACTTGACTGTGACACATGCTGCTCCAGCAGAAAAGAGTCAGATAGCTGAGTCTACAGTATTTCATCACGTACCGTGTATTACGACACGAGATCGCTGCAAAATCAGCTCACAACAAAAATACCATGAAGTGTACACTATTTCATTTAGTACTTTCACCACCACGAGTATTAGAAGAACTACACTTATAGTCCTATGTGTTTTAATCCAGTCACCACTACTGCTGCTGCAACTTGACCAACAGTCTACTAAGTATACTACAACTGTAACTACTTCAACTGCTACTTATACTAATCCTGTATTACCACTACTACTACTACTACTACTACTACAACTACTACTACTACTACTACTACACTACTGCTTCTACTACCTCTAGTACTATTACTACTAATTGACCTACGTCTACTACAGCGACTACCACAGCTCCGATAACTAAACTTGTTACTACTTGTTTTGTATATGCAGCTAATGTTACCTGACTCATTCACTCCCATTCAAACCACTTTCTATTTATTTTCTCTCACATTTCCTTCACTCGTGTTCGAAGAAACCAGAAATCAGTGCTCGCTAAGAGACTGCCTCTACACTCGGGAGTCTCGACCGCTCCGGTTTCCCTCCAGCTGACATCAGTCAACATCGCTCTCCTCCATCTATCCGTCCACGACCCTGATTCCTCCTTTCCTCCCTCACCCTTCATCGCCTCAACCCCCACCCTAGATATCTTGGATCCTCTTTCTAGACCCTAAATCCAACCCTCTTACACCATCATGGCCCCCCCTCCACCATCCATATGTAATGAAACTGATCAAAACGCATCTCTATATCGCCGTTGTCTTGGTTAGTTGACTGCTATTAGTACAATATACTTGATGCTGCCCATTCTAACACAATTCAAATACAACTGGCACTTTGATATAGTAAACGGTGTAATATTTTACACGAGGGATTGCATATAACATTATCAGCATAATGCGTATTAAGGTAAAGCTTATAGTACACAGTGACTCTGACTTGATCAACTCTTTTGACTGCCAAGCCTCTCTCGGCGCCCTCTTCATGACTCACTTCCTCGCTCCACCACCTCTCTCTCTCCCCGGCTGTCACTCCTTGTTCATGTCACGTCAGACGAGATGCTCTCCAGCCCAAGTACATCAGCCCTCTCCTTCCCCCTCCCGCCTCCTTCTCTTACACACTCAAACACAATAACACACGCGCACTTGGCGGACACACAATGCGCATGTATACATATACACGTACTGTTAGCGCGCATACACGTTGTTGATCTGTATACTGCACCTTGCAGGGGGATACACATCACACCTGTCTGCATAGCAGGGCTTAAATTGTGTGTTTACAAAGCTCAATGGCAGGTACACACACACACACACACACACACACACACACACACACACATAATGCAAATAAAAAGAAACAGCAGACCAGATGGATCCACATTTTGAGCAGCCAATGAGTCGATGACAGTGTGAAAACAGATCTCATTTTTCCTGCCAAACAAGTATACTACATTGTCGGTAAATGACTCATCGGGGTGCCACATTTCTTGGAGCCTAAATCTATAACCACAATTGACTATTTATTTACTATAATTGACTTGAGACGTTTTAACTATTGTTGTTAATGCTCAGAGAAATGAGAAGAGGATGAGGCACAGCTTCATGAGGAGAGGAGGAAGCTCCGGGAATACAGGAGGCAACATGATCGACACACACACATGCATTCACACACTCCCCTACACACACAAACAGAAGCCACATGCTTTCACACACTCACTCACACACACGTTCAAGCTCAATAAATCAACACTAGTGACTTTTTCACACTAGACTGCAATCCCTCATGCGCTCTCCTGTGACTACACTTTATGGAAAGTGCTCTCACACACACTTTGCACTCTGCTATCACGTTCTTCTTCAACATCACTTCCACTGTACGACTGCACTGTAGGAAAATAAATATACATTTATGTATCCCACTCTCACCTGCGCTGAGGCATATCTGTGCTGTTTGAGGCATTAAAAGCATAATCCTGTTAATCCGACGTATTAGGAGCCATGAAGGCATCCATTTTAAATAATATGGATATTATATGAGGGCAGCCTGGGGTGAACAACTCGGCTGAGTGCTGTGTCGTGTATGTCTGCCCTAAAAGTGGGTTCTAGGTTTGATAACTTGGACAAAAGAGAGGATAAAAGAAAGATCTACGGTACCTCCTCCGGGTTGATATGCAAATTTCAAAGTAATTGCTGAATGAGAGAATGTAATAGAAGAAGAAAAAAAAGACAATTACTGAAAGATGGAAAAGAGAAAGAACTTCAAAGAAAATAATGCCCATCAGGTTAATGACCTGGAATGAAACATACAGAGTGAGTCATGTGTGCACGTGTGTGTTGCAGCGTCTTCACATTTATTTGATGAGTAATACATTAAGAAGGCATCTCTAACACCATTGGGTTAATGTGTATTTTCAGTCCTTTTATTTTTGTTCTGCTGTAAAGAACAGACTGTACTGCATGATGACTTATAAAAATAATTTATAATATTTATGAACTAATCATGAGGAGTATTACTCTCAGTGAAAACATTTGTATACTGTCTCTTTCTGGCTGTGGCTGAGCTTTTTTTCGAGTCTGAGAAAAACAAACTTGTTATCTGAGCTTGACGGTTGAGGAAAGAAATGGCATTTGTTGCATTATGGAGCTATTTTAAGTTTGCTCCATAGGGTCTAAAAGTCAGGATTTCTGAAAGATCACAGGATTTTGAAAGGCAAGCTCTGGAACTCGAGCTTGTAATTTGAGAACCCTGGTCAAACCAACTAATGGACCAATGGAGTTAAAAACTGTATATTATCAAAGTACATTGGGCTCAGGTATTAACACGACTCCACAATCACTATATTGTGACTAGTAAAGCAGAGGATTTTCCTTTGGCTCCAATAGAGGCTAAATCCTTTATTGGATCCAGTCCCGCAGTTGACCCTGACCCCTGATCTCCAAGAAAATAAAGGGATTAGTCAGGAGAATCCTCTTGTTATGAGGAGCGGTACATTATCCTAAAACGTTCTGAAGAAACGAGGTGTGCTACTCACTCGAGGACATCTCTGTTGAAGGGCTTCTTGCTGTTTCCGAGGAACTCTCCTATCATCTGTCGGCTCAAGCCCTTCCTCTGTAGCAGGAAGTGGGCAACGCCGATGGGTGTATCTGGGATGAAGCCTCGAGAGATCAGGAACTGGAGGCCCTTGTCAGGGTTTCTGAAACAAACAAACCAAAGTCAAGGAATGGACTGAATGAGCAAAAGGAGTCTGTCCTAAATATTGGTATTAGTAGTGTGACTGTGACGGAGGATTTTCTTCCTTTTTTTTTTTAACCACACTTAGCAACAGTAATCCACACCAGCACAAAGTAGATCTTTTATTTGTTTATCGTATATTTATTGTAATGAATGCTAAGAGAACATTACGGAAATTTCCTGAAAACAATTTTTTTTTTTTTTAAAGATGCATTGCGGTAATAATGCCGGGTGCTTACTGTGCATACCGGTGTATGGGAAGACTGCTAAAAGTGATAAAACACAGTGGGCACAATCTCATCTGTATTCATTCCCGTGCTGAATTATAACATTCATTAACAACTGCTAAACAGCTTGACACTGCTAAAATCCGAGGACACTGCCAGAATCATAATGGCTGATCTGGGATGCAGCCTTAACTGCTTATATGCACAGAGGCATCCCCCAGGTAGACTTTGTTGGAATGAAACAGGTCCTGGATTTTCTTTAGTCAACGTTAGTGACTTTTGTTTGTAGGTTTCATTAATTTGATGACAAATTCTATGTTGGGTCACAACAAGCTGATTTTAAAACTATACCAAAATCATCCATTGGCTGCCTGCAGGATTGTATATCAACCTAAAAATGTTATCTGGTTTTGAAAACTGTTAACATATCATCATAAGCAATACAACACCCTGTTTTGCTGCTTCAGTCTGACTTTTTCTGGTATGACCTGAGCTTGCGATGGCTAACATTAGCTCATGGTTGCGAACTCTAAATGGATATTTTGTGTCACTGACATCAATATGTCTAGTGCTATTGATACACTGTATTAAAGCGTTCACAAATTGTCCCATGTGGCCACATTAAGTACTGTTTAGCAAAAGGAAAGGTTCACTTTAAAGCAAGAATAGGTCACTATTCTAAAAATATGGTTTTAAAATAGTTTTTTATTGGTTTATTTCTAATTTATGAAGGAGGGTTAGCTTGATGCATCCAGTAGCGGTTCACCTACATGCACATTGTGGACAGAAAAGGTTGTTTATTCAGGTAGAGCTAAAACATTCAAAACCATTGGCAGGATAATGTATATACAGACATAACACAGCTTTCATGTGTGAGTAGTCTATGAGAGCATCTATTTGGCTGAACAACGAGGAGTACGTCCATGCTCACGCCTTCAGAAGATGGTCTAAACATCTCACTGGTTTCATTGAATCTCAAAGTCATCTCCTCTCCTCTGATCCCATCAGTCGTCTTGCTGATAGTTTTCAGCTGACTGCATGGCAGAAGTTACGTATGAACAAGGGAGTAATATCGTAACTATTTATAACCCTATTAGACACGGAGGAGAATTGCTCTAGGAAGGCTACCACATCAATGCCACAGCTCTCCCTCTCCGGTCTCTATATAGTGTTTAAACCACAGCCTTTACATAACAGAGCAGTGTGTGTGTGTACCACAGCTAATGGGTTTATAAGGCGAGGGCGGGACAGAGGGGAGAGGAGAGGGGATAAAGGGCAGGATAGAAGGAGGAGGCTGGAGGAAAACCAGACAGAGCAGATGTGCGGGACTGGAATGTGAGGATAGAGAGTGTGTGTGTGTGTGTGTGTGTGTGTGTGTGTGTGTGTGGGGGGAGGGGGGGGGGGGGGGGGGGAGTGAAGCTGGACTGCCTCAAAGCATCTGCTGTGACAGCCTCAGCACACTATGTTTCTGGCTCACCCTCTCAGCCGAAAGTGATGGCTCGCCAATCGTATTTGGCAGATATTACTCATTTGATGTTTGTCCAACAACAGATGGATCGCACATGGTGATTATTATTCGGATGGGGGGGGGGGGGGGTGAAAATTGGGTAGGAAATGAAGGAAATTATGCAGGATAGATGGATTCTTACGAGTGACGCAGAATGAGACTGCACATCGGACAATCATTGGCCCGGGTTGAAAATGCTGAAAACAGTCATGTTCAATTACATGGATCGCCTACAGTCAACATTGGTTTGAGAACAACAGTCGTAGTCTCTTAATCTTCACAAAATGTCCATCATAGAGGTGGTACATCAGAAAACACTGACTTATTTTTGTGAAGAGCGCAGCAGTGCAACATAATGAGACACAAGCACACAACAGAGGAGTGACTGCAAGAGGCCGTGCCAGCTGACAAATCTCAAATAAACGACTCCATGCACAGACCTCTTTCTTCCTTACACACACTTTTTTTTTTTCTTCTCCATCTTGGACTCTCACCCTCATCATAAATACAAACATCCACTTTTATTGGCCCCTCTCTTTTAGATCTATTTCAGTTGTGCAGAGGGGCAGTACCCCAGAGCGGTGTTTTATGGTCTTTACAAGTGCTGAACTGCGTGTTGCCTATTTTCTCCAGATGCACACATTTCTGTTTCATTACTAACCAGTGATAGATTAATGGCTGGTTTGCGCCGCTGTGCGTTTTTTCTTAGTGGTAATACAATTGTGAGTTGTGACTGTAAACGCTTCAAAACTCTGAATCAGTACACTGATGGGGATTTGCTGTCTAATCTATGCCCGGAGCCCTGTCCTATCAACCCTGCAGGCTACACAACACCCCGTGAGATAACAGTTTCAAGGGCATATCATGTCATGTAAAACAATGCAACCGCAGACCTACTTGGTTGATCTATTTATAAAGCTAACTTGAACTAATTATTGGAGATGTTCATTGCTTAGCTTTAGCATTAAGTTGTTTTCCTTACTATGTGTGCCATGGAGGTATGACGACAATCGTACCTCGTACTACCTGCAGAACAACTGCAGAAGAGAAATTAGAAATTTTTTCTCTGTTCACCATCTGGATTTTGGAGTTTGTAATTATGTGCTGGGTCATTTAGCACCGAGGGCAGAATGTTAATGCAGGCGATGTTTGTGTACGCACAAACAAACGAGCACTAAGCCGCACACCCTGGCGTCAGGGTATCCAACTCGAGGAGATGGGCAGACTTCACTGATCTGCTGATCTTAATTAGCCTTCCCTGACATAAGCATTCAGATGTGCCTTTCTCTCCCTCTACCTCTCTTCCCACTTATCTCACCTTTGATTTAATTCATAAAGCTCTGCTGGTGCTCCATTTTCATGATGGTAAGTTGATTTGATTCCATGTGACCTGCTCTGATATCAAAGCGTTTACTACATGTCGAATATTTCTGACCCACTAGTGTGCATACATATCCATCCATACAAAACGAGCAATATACTCAGGAATATGTAATTAATGCCACACCTGCTCACATCCTCCCCTCTCTGTTGAAGGTTTTTATATCAGCTCCCTTGTGTGATGGCAGTTGTCCTTGACACACCCTTCAATGAAGCCATTGTTATTCCTTACCCTCTCAAGCTGGAAACTTTATCAAGCGGTCTCTCTCTCAACCTTTCACCCTCTCTTCCTTTTAGTGTCCCTTTCCGTTCCTCTCTCTTGCTTTTGCACTCCATTTCCATTACCCAAGTTATCTTTTTATTCTAGTGCAGCGCACACACACACACACACACACACACACACACACACACACACACGCACACACACGCAAACAGCACTTCAGACTTTTTCTCTCTTTAATTTTCTTCCTTTCCTTGACCACCTGCTGCCCACACACACACACACACACACACACACACACACACACACACACACACACACACACACACACACATTACATTGCCTCAATGCGTGCATATGTGTGAACTAATTTGTCTACATATCAAGCAATGCCCACGTTTTAGCCCAAAGCAAACACCACTGTTTAAGATGCAACGGACACAACAGCACAGGTATTAGGGAGGATATGAACTGGTGGAACTAATGAGCCCCAAGCTCGATTGCCCTCTCTCTCTCTCACTCTCTCTCTCCCCCCATCTCTCTCTCTCTCTCTTTTTGCTCTTCCTTCCTTATTATGTCTCTCACTCTCTTTCCGTGTAGCCAATTTATTAAAAGTCAGCTTATCTTTCAAGGTGTTTGGGGAATGAGAAGAGGGGATAGCAAGTATGTAGAAAAAGCTATATGGAACTTGTCATTTTCTGAAAACTGTGAGTTTTCATTTAACAGTCATTACAAAGTTCTCACTTCGCCTCTCAGGATATGTTTCAAATACCATGTGAACAAACAGATGAATGCTACAGCCAAACGTCCTGTACCTCTCCAGCTGCCATTTAGAGTGACACTATCAAAGTGGACCTCTTAAAAAACTAATTGTACAACAAATAGTAAACATGTAGTCTGCCAAAGTGATCTTTTCTATATTGTATCTGTCAGGGAATTTGTAAGTAGACTTGCTAAGTAGACTGGCACTGCAATGTCATGAAGGTCATAGAAAATATATACATGAGGGTATTCTGATTTAGAAATAATATTTGGAAAGAGAGGCCAGGGTTCAATGTTCAAATCATATAGCTTTTGATTACCTCTTCTCTCTCAATTTGTTAATTTTAATAATTTAATTGTTTGAGTTGTCATTTTGTTGCCTCATTTGATCGTGACTACATCCTGACCTAAACTTGAACTACGGCTGTTTTAGTGGCCAAACTATAACTCCATCTTTTAAGTAGTTTTACTGCATTTTGTCAGTGCTATTGATGTGCACAGGGGAATGCATCTTGAATACTGTATGCACTTTAGGTTATTTTCCTAAACAGAGCGAGTTGATATCTTATTTTAGAAATAGTAACATAATAATATAACTTGATTGCAGTTTTTATATAACCCACCTCCCTCTTTGTGTTTCTTTTATTTTCTGTATTTTGTTGATTTCCCGATGTAATTATTTCCTCTCCAGTAACTGCACAGCTCGTTCCTGCTCCTCTTGTTTTCAGCGCCACGCTCCAGCATTGAGTCAAAGTTAATCGGCTTTATTGTGCACTTTTATTGCGCTGTAGAGCTTGGCAGTGAGCAAAAAGATAATGTGTGCTCATGAGCTCCAATCTTCTACATTTGTATGAGATGGCTTAATTGGGGCAATATCCTAACACAATCTTGTAGTGGTTTTGCACCCAAAGGAAACACAGTGCATTTTTTGTCAAAGGCGAGATATTTAGAGAGCAAGGTGAGCTTCTCCATAAATGGTTGAGGCGGCAGGGACAAAAGAAACATTTTTCATTCCAGGTCCCAAGATGCCGCTTCGCACAGTGCTGAAGGAACTTTTAATTACATTTACGACTCGCAGCAGACTGACTAATGAGAATTTTAGGCTTTGTGGATCGTTGCCATTATTTTTTGGGATCCACCCCTCATGTATTCTGACTAATTGTTACCCAGCAACTTGTAATATATGCAAGTGAGATCAGTTAATTTATTAGAAAACTGTATGTAGGGTGTTTAGGTCCTTTAGGGTATGCTTTGGGTGAAAAGCTAATAGAGCATATGGTAAATGTCCTCATTTAAAGATTTCTTTCAAGCGTGTGTTGTTGGCTACTTAGCACTTTGTAAACAGTCATGTGGTTACAAACATTTCTAAAAGGACAATTTAAAGTGTTGAACAAATATAATAAGGGCTGCTTTTTGAGAGATAAAACAATCTAAAACCGGCTCCTATCTTAGATTCTGTTCCGCCATTTATAGCATGAAGTAAATGTTAACATAAATTAACATATGCGTTATGTAATATGTAAAAATAAATCTTTTAGAGCTTCTCTGAATATGTAATGATTTCTTAAATCTCGGTATGATAACTAGCTTAGTTATAATTCACCAGTGTTTCTCTCAACAAATCAACTGATCCAGTCTTTGCTGGCCCCATGCACTGTCATCGCCATGGCAACACTTTTTCCTCCTATCTCTCGCTGCCATGTAACCACCTTGCACCTGTCTGGAGCGCGTCCTGGGAAGTTCTTATCTGGTTTTGACTTTGTCACTCTTCACTAGGCAGCGGGGGAGAACTGAATTCACAATGGCTCGCTCAAAAGCTGCAAACGTAAACAAGCTTTCCAAGACAGAAATGTTTTTCTTATGCCGACAATATTTGAAGCCACAGAGGAAAAAGCAGTGGGAGTTGGGTAGGCCTAATAGTTGATTTCAAGAGTGTTGTGTATCAGTATGGGTTCCTTGCATTAAAGGCACACTTTGAGATTGGCACATCAAACCATGGATATATATATATATATATATATATATATATATATATATATATATATATACTGTATATATAAAGTGAGTTGCTCAGTGGCGCATTAAGCAAAACAACGGTTAAGTTCCTGGGTGTAAAATGACCTGCTCTTAACATCTATGGGCACATAGAGCAAGCCCACTAGCATTCAACCTTTAACCCCGCCTCCCAACTGCTCAGCCCTGGGCTGAACGATGGCAAGAAAGCAACTATGGATTCGGCAATTATGGAATTTTAAAATTGTAAGGACGTAATGATTTAAATAAGGGCTATTTGTGTTTGTAAAGGGACATTCATTAACCTCGACAACAACACAAAAAGATGATCTTATTTAGGCTACAGATGTCTCTTTCACAATGCACATCTATGTGAAACAATGTATTTTTGGCCCCTGTGGCTGCACATGACGGACCAGGAAATCGTCCACGGTTTGGCCGTGAATAAAAAAAAAGGCTTCACAGCTCGTTCTTGGGGTCTTGCATCGTAACTGACAAAAATGTCAGATAAATAGTGTCAAAACCTGATTCTTTTTTAAAAACAGCAGGGATTATCCAATCATTGCTCAGCAACAATAACCGTAGCAGGTCTGTCCTTCTCTGAGCACATCGGTTGGTCTTCAATCTGAACTAAAAGCTTTTATGCTTGTGACATTTAAACATCCTGCTTAAAAATACCAACAAGTATGTACGCTAAGAAGCTACATATTTATGCATATATATTGGAAGACAAAATAATATTAAAATACCTCTTTTGAAGACATTAAACAAAAGAGTTAACTGGAGAAAACCAATGGAACCATTGTTAGCTTACGTAGCTAGCTACAGCTTCGTTCTACCTTTATCTAAAACCAACGACCAATTGTTTCAAACATCACAAATAAACTTGAGTAGTAAATCTGCCACTGTTATCATTGTCACCTGTATTATGTGCTGTGTTTGAACAAAAAGCTTGATAGGTATAGCAATAATATTTCTAGGTTGTGTGGGATAACAACAGTCATTTCCACTATGTCTGGATATGGCTGTATCCTTCATTTACTTCCTGTCCTCTTACATATCAATTGCCACACAGCTCTGTGTCTCAATTATTCATCCCAGTTTTGATTTGTCTTTCCGAGAAGAAAGCAGACACCTCAGATCCGACTTGGGCTTCATTCTGTGTGTTCATTCAGCACAGCGGGGATCTGTGAAGAAAAGTGCTTGTCTTTGCTCTTTTGAGTCCAGAGGGCCACATCAAACTTCAGGTATAAGAGGAGGGGTGGGTGGAGCTATACAGACTGTTTCATTAATCTCACTGAACAGTATTCTATCTCTTCCAATTCATCCTGTCATTATTCTTTTAATCTTTCCAATAGTAATCAGAATATATATTTTCATTTAGCCTCCCTGTATAAGCACATTTTAATTTAAATTGGAGACCTCACAAGAGGAACAGTCTCATTGCCAAACCCTGATTAGCTGACAACGCCTGCACTTGTCTTTGGAGCGTTAAGCTGGTACGAATACTCCTAGATTATTCCCAAGCGCCATAAAATGTCCAGACTGGCTTTACCATCTGATCATGTGTGTGTGTGAAAAGATGATTTTTAAATCCTACTCTGGCCTACATTCCGTTTTTTTTTTAAACAAGGAGTAGCTCACTCCAGTCTTTTAAAATAAATAAATGACGAGATAAAAAAACAAAAACCTGTTTCTGTCATGTCTAAATCTCCTTTGTGATCAGGGTAGTAAATCATGGCTAACCAGATAGCAATGATTCAGTGGTGATACCATTAATCCGCAGCCGGATTAAAAAAATCTAATCAGAATCATTGAAACACAAAAGAATGAAGAAAAAAAATGCAATGGCCACTCACACATTGAAGAGATTGAGGCCGATGCGGTAGAGGCGTTTTCGCATGACGTCAGTGGACAGCGTGGGTGACTTACAGCTGGCGGGATTCTCACAGTGATAGCGTGGCAGGCTGAGGATCATGGCCTGCAGTGCCTCCTTGGACGAGGCTTCAGATGTGGAGCGTGCCTCTGTGGACGTGCTGCTGCTGCTCATCTGCTCTGAGCTGTTATCTGCTGTCTCTGAGCTGCACCTCTTGACCTCCAGGGGCTCTGCCATGCTCCCTAGTAGCGGTGGGGGGGCGTGAAGGGGCTGCGTGTGTGGTGGCACCACCATCACAAACTCCTCTGGGCTTTGAGGAGCAGCCATCTTATCCAGAGGGGTTAGGGGAGGCTGCTGCTCCTCCCCTAGCTCTTCTTCACTGGGTGGAGGAGCAGGGAACTCAACATCCTGCTCGCCTTCCTCAAAGTCTGATTCTGGGGGTGGCGGGGGCTCTTGTGGGGGCGGTGGTGGATCTATGGGTTCGGCTGGGAGCTCTGCACAGGGAGGAGGGGGTTCTTGCGCGAGGCCGGGAGGAATGAAGACCGGAGAGGAGTTTGATGTTGTGGAAGTTGATGTGACAGTCGTGGGGGCTCCTTCTTGTTGGACGCTGCTGCCGAGGGTGACAGTGGCTGATTCCACGACTGAGGATGAAACACGGAAGTTCTGGCTGTCGAACTGCACCGTCACATCCCGGAACGCCATCATCAGCTTGCTCGCACTTCTCGACAGGTCACTTGGGTCCAGTGGGCCTTGAGGAAGCGTTGACTCTCCCCCAACACATCCTTCTCCTCCTCCACCACCACCACCACCACCTACTCCTCCTGCTGCAGCTGCTGCTGCTGCTGCTACACTGAAGGAGTCGGCACTGAACTGATAGGTGCCGCCTTCTTGCAGTGAGCACATGGTCTTCAGGCTCCAGTTGCTGAGTGCATCGTCTATGGACTTGGCCAGTGACTGGACCTGTTCGGTGAATGAGTCTTCCAGGTCGGTCAGGTTGCCACCAACTGTGGCAGGCAGAGATGGTGAGCGCACCAATGGGATGCCTGTCAAGTTGTAGCCTTCTGCCAGGGCCCGTTCAGCAGAGAAACCCTCTGTGTTTTGCACACGGACCTTGCGCATGGAGATGCGTCGAGGCAGACGACTCTCCAGTAGCGAGTTGCGGATCTTTTCGAAGTTCTTGCTGAGCTGGTACTGGCGGAAGGCAGTCTGGATCTTGCAGGCAGCACGGCGGGAGATGAGGTGGCCACCGTATTTGTGCTCTAACATTTCGATCTAAAAAAAAGAGAAGAAAGAAGCATAGAAAAGGAAAATAATGAATTTGCTGGAATTACTGTTGTGGACAAGATGCAGCCTGGAAGGGCAATCTGCAATTATTAGGAATATCCTAGATAGCAATAATACATGACAAGTATGGCAGTGTACGGGTTAGAAATTGCAGAACAACCACAAGATAGACGCAGATTGGCAAGTCAAAACATGGGCAAGGACTCTCATGATCTCCTTTATCACGGATGGTTACATTTATGCAAAGGTCACTACCGTTTTTTAAAAACATTTTTCATCATACTCCTGCCTGTCACTGTGGTGCATGGGAGATGAATATGACATATAAGTTGAATGTCAGTGTGAAAAAAAACTGGTAGAGTGAGGAATGGGATAACTGTGGAGGAAAAAAGAAAAACAAATGACACTCCCAGGAGATGAAAAGGGTTGTAAAGTCCAATTTTAGGAAGAAGCAGACAACATTTAAATATAAAATTAAAAAATACAAATAATAATATCCTCCCACGGTTCAGTAATTATTTCTTCAAGCAGACCGCGTTGCTGTGTGTACTGAACCCACATACAGTGTGGTCAAAGTCACTAGAAAGAGAGCTCAGTAAAGGCTGACTCATGGCATTTGGTCAAACTGTTCATTTCCTCTGCAAATAAAACTCATAATCTGTGTGAATTCCATAGAGAGGTCCTCCACGTCACTTTACATTGTCTGAAACTGAACAAGCCATTAATCTTGCCTGTGAAAAATTGCTCAAATGCTGTGGGAAATATATAGAGATGTAATATAGCCATTCTTATCCAGCAGCAGCTCAAACACCAGATGAAACCTCTTTGAGTTTCCCAGAACAATCAGGGTGTGGGTATCTTTGGAAGTGCCCAGAAAGTGCTCTTATCTTCTCCAGTCACTCTAAAATCCTTTTCATTCAGACTAAATCAATGAATACAATTCAGTTTCTGTTCTAACTGTATCCAAGGGCACACGTTTGGAGGAGGATTCAGCTTTGAAAGGATAGCAGTGTCACCTTCCGCCATTTTACAAATGTGAAAAATCGGAAGAAAAAAAAAAAAAGTTCAATGCATGAATAGACGGTGAACGTTAAAAAAATCACATTTAATTCTGGTAAATGGAAATCCCTGCTGTTCCCTCCCTCAGTGGTTTCTCCAGAAGCTGGTTTCTTGTATTGAGGCGATGTGTACATGAGGATTAGCGTGGCCTAAGTAAAATATGCCCCCTGTAAGTAAATTCAAAAGCAATTCAATGAGCGGTTACAGTGACCACGCAGGATCAAAATATGACTTTCAGCTGCTAATCTCCTTTTGCTAATTCTGGACAAAGTCACCCGACCACCTCCTGATAGGCTGTAATGCCTCGAGGGTTTTGCAATTTGTGATAAGTGGCTGGTTCAAGATGCAGCCTCTGACGGAATCACATACAAAGCTCTTTAGAAAAGTGGAATGACACTGAAAATCCATCTTATCTACTCCATTTACATTTCACTGCAGAGCCTCCGCGAGCCAACGGAGACGTACTGAGAATATTAAGGTGGTTTCTGATTGGGATGCCGGTTCGGAGCTCTACTGTATCTGCTGATGGCGACTTCTCATCCGCTGTCAACGTGTGAAGACTGGTCAAGCTCAGCCTGAATATTTATCTCTTTTCAAATCAGGATGGTTCTGTGATCGTGCTCCGTGCACTCTGGAAATGACAAGGTTAGCCTCATCGCTGTGACTGCGCTCCAAAATAAACCTTGTGTAGGTTGTAGGTTCTTTTTAAAAGGACAGACACAGAGGTAATATGATCTCATTACTCAGAAAGGTGTCTCTCGCCAAAACAAATTCTGCAAAGAGTTCCACTGCAGAGGTGCCCTTGGTAGTGAGAAAGGGCCGTCAGTGTGACTGCGTTTGATTAAATCTGACTTGATTTGCCTTCTGCGTAAGCAGGTTGGGGGACGATGAAAAAAGCATTTGGGCCGCGTTGCTTTCTTTCTTTCAGAGTGTGCGTCTGATACACTTTGCCAGTCAGATTACAGCCACCAGGGCGAGCTGGGACATGATAGATGGAGGATACAGGATTTCACGCCATTCTAAGATTGAGTTGGGACTGTAGATGTGCTGCATACTTCTGGTTTAACTTATCTGTTGGAGGTATTTGTACTATCAACATTTCTATTACTGTCATTACTTACAAAAATACATCCAATATTAACCCTCTTTTAGCTCGGTCTTTGTTTTCTGCCAACCCCGAAGGGGAACATTTGACACTTTAGCTGCTAAATGCTTCACTATGTTCACCAATTCAGGTGACCAGCCTCTGTAGGTTCATTGCCTCTCACACTATACATTGTGTTCACATTGTCATAGATACACTTCTACATACAGAGCTCGACTACAGAGCCTAAAGGTGGATGCTGGAGTAGAGGTGGGGCTTCTGTTCGATTATAGACTGATATTTATGGCCACAATAATCATGGCATATACATGTGCATGCATATCCATAGCTGCCACTTTACCAACAAAAAGGGCCACACAAAGAAACAGCAAAAAGATGGATGATCAGAGCACTAAAGAAACAAGAAAATAAGTGCATTGATGGAAAGGTAAGAAGTTATGGAAAGAAGTGATAAGATGGCTGGCTGCGCAAAGAGTGGCACTGCTGAAAATCCCCCCCATTAGCCGGCTGTCAGTTCTACCTCTGATCACTTCACTAGGCGCTGATGGAGAGAGATTATTCCGGAGAGAGCACAGTGATGGCACTGCTCTGTTCCACCGAGATCTAAATGGATTTTGACGGGCAGATCAGCAGCACGCTGACCTCATGTTCCCCTTTTGATCGAGGGGGGAAAAAGGTGGAAAACAAACCAGCGCAAAGTTGTACAACACTGCAGTGTGCAATTCCACAGATACGTAGAAATGGCAAGATACCGGTGACAGGAAAAGGTGTAATTCTTCAATAAAGGATAAAAGAAGGCGATGGCACATGGACATATGTATATATTAAAATCAAGGGCATACAAAGGAGAAGATCTTTAAAACTTGTGATGTCAAATATGCTACACAAAACAGAAAAATGGGGCTTTAATAGAAGTATAAATATTTCAGTGAATGGTCACATTGAAATATAAATGTGAGTTCAAATGCGAGTTGCAGAGGCAGATCTTCAGATATCATCAGATAGTGATGGTGGATATCGTGGCTTGAAATATGAGTCTTTTTCTGTCTATGTATGAAATATTAATACCCAGAGGCTGCGGGAAAGGAATGTGTTTTTTAGTCTGGAAATGTTTGTGCCTTAAATGAAAATGTGTCTCAAAACAAAAGGTCGACCAAAAGTACAATACATAGAATGTTTTATTAATGATTTCAAGCAGCAGATGTAGTCATAGTGCAGAGATGTTTTTCCCTCTCTCCTTATTTTTAGCATTATGAGATTACATGTCGTGTAGAATACTAATTACTAATTATTTATAATACGAGCTTGTGGTGAAACAGTTTGGTTGTTTGTCTCTGAGGCGAAAAGCAACAAACTACTCCCAATTAAAAGGTGTTGATCAACATTTTGAGAAATATTCTTATTTGCTTTTTATACATGACGTTAGATGAGAAGAGCGGTATCTCTCTTCTCATCGAACGCTCTGCAAGACAGCTCATAAGTGTAGTTCCCAAAATGTCCCACTATTCCTTTAAAAGAAAAAATCAATGCCACAGGAACATGAGTGAACATGGCTGTCCAGGGGGAACAATGCGCTGCATTTCCTTTTTTAACCATAATCTTTTAGTCTCATCTGTAAATTTGCAAGAGAAAAAGACTGATGTGCGTAAGTAAAACAGCAGATTATCGGATCTCACATGCTACAGAAATAAAGGGGCCAAAATGCAAAATTATTAGCCCTCATGCACACGGTCTTACAGCACAGATACATCTGCATTATTAATGAGATGATTATATAACAGCAGAACTGGGACACAACTAATGCTGACTGTATTACAAGATGAGGATGACAATAAAAGACTGGATGCCATCAGAAGATGGCGATCAGTTAAGCTAAGACATCCTCTGACCAAAGTCAGTTTGTGAAAAAGCGTCCGTGGTTCCGAAAAAATAAAATGCGGCCTTATTAGTATGGTGAAACAACATGAGATGTTACAGCAGCAAACCTATTGAACGATGTGTCATCACATTTGCCAATCCATGCCTTTTTGCATCAGCAGTTTCAGGACAAGCTGCGAGACATATCGATTGTTATTTCTTGTCTTCGTGTCGCTTGCGCAGTTAAGTGGCAATATGAGTGCCATCAAATTAAACTTTCACTTTATGGAGATAAATGTCCTTTGATTCATGGGCACCTCAATTTCTTAAGCAGAGATTAGCAGCCGTTACAGAGCCAATTCAGGTTTAATCACCGATGACTTCATCTTCCCGGAAAACAAAAGGCTTTGCAGTCTGCAAAGATTGAACCTGCATCACTTTCTTTACTAAGATGATGTAAAGTGGTCCGTGCAACACAAAGAGGGAAAAGTGTAGTGTTCCTCAGGCTTTAGCTGAAGAGTTTTAATAGACTCAGAGCAAATGACAATGCAGATTATTGTATTGTAAGATCACATCTTTTTTTTATGAAGATTTTATTTAGTTTTTAGTTAACACTGTGTAGTTGTGAGTTTATGGACTTGCAGTGTGTTTGAGCTTCTCTCCATCTTGGTTTTCTTGCTCATCATGCAGCTATACAAATATATACTATATAATTGTATCTTGGCCAGTTTAGAGTTGTATAGCCTTTTCTTCTGTAAACCATAACCTTTGTGCCTTAGTTGTGGTTAATGTATGGCACAAGGAATTGTATCAATAAAAATAAGAATAGATCTTACAGATATGCATCTTAATTTCAGGAAGATTTACATATACATTCACCAGTGTTCTACCGTAAGGCATAATTAGAAATTCAATGAGGCTCTAAATTTAAACTAGCTTGAAAAAAACCTCATCATGAGGTTCCACCCCTGCAATCAAGGTATCGCCCCGCAGATCCAATTACTCTGACATTGATCTGCACATGCATCAACCTCCTGCACCACCAACTGTACAGACAGAAGATCAATCTAGCTGATCGCGTATCTCCAGCGTTGTTGACAGCGAGATAGTGGGAGAGATGTGAGATTAAAGGAGTGAAAATGGAGGTGAGAGGAAAACATAGGTAAGGAGCTTAGGTTAAAAAAAGTGAGCTGAGCGATGGAGTGAAAACCTGACAAAAAACATGCATGATGTGCAATTGTTATATTTAGGCCTGCAATTAAGAGAAATCTCCATTGTTGATTAAAAGATTTCCCAGAGTTTAGGTTGATTTCTTGAAATATCGCAACCCACAGTGCATAATCCAAAAAACAATGTTTTTAAAACAGAGGAAAGCTGCCAATCCATACAATCGAGAAACTGGAACCTGTAAAGCTTTTCTGCTGGAAAATGACTCAAACAATTCAGTTTTCCACTTCCATAGAGTTGGGGGATGCACACAAGAGAGATTTAAAAAAAGATTTGTCAAATGAGCAGAGGTGGAAATATACTGACTTATCTTCCTTCAAGCTTCAACAACAGTGGAGCATCCATTTCCCATAATGCAACATAACAGCATTTCACTAAACCCATGCTCCCTCCTAAATGCCAACTTCTTTCAAACCACTTTCCTTCTTAATGCAAACCGCCTGTTAAAAATTGTACGTGTCAAGTCCAGACCAAGACAACCCTGATGACATAATTTCTTCAAACATTAAATAGCTTTCTTTCAGAGCCACATGGACATCATACAACTGCTCTCTCAGGCTCGCGACGAGAAAACTGAGCAATGTGCCCCTTTGAAATATTAAATGATTATGAAAATGATAACGCTTTAATAACATTATTAATCTCAATGAAGATCTGAGTTGGGGAAAACTGATCAGGACCACAGACCGAGCCCCACAAGTTTGCCACACAACTCTGCTGCCTTACCTGGTTGAAGATCCATGGACTGGAGAATGTTGGTTGGATGGATGAGAATGAAAACGAATGGCGAATGTTTGATAGTTCTTGAAATGGAGATGATTATGTGATGATTTCCAAGCCCCTGATGAACAGCGTGATAAGAACACAAACATGAGAACATGGAAATGCATGTTCAAATACAGTCACAATTCATAGACATATGCCCCCATTTCAGACAAAATCAGTTCAACTGGCTGCAACAAGATGAGAACAGATAAGTCACATGCTTTTATTCTCCATGGAAATGGGGGCTGTTTTTTTTTTCATCATCCAGAGGAACTCATAAAGCAGCAGAGAAAAGACAAAAACAAAAAGGTTTTCCATTCATGCAAATACGAACGCAATTTGTTTGCACATTGTCTTTATTTTACCCTGATGTGTGTACGTGTTTGCAAAGAAATACAGTGTATAAAACTTAATGTATACATGAGTCCAGTGAATTACAACACAGCAGTCAAATATTGTCCTGTAAATTCTATTGTACTTTCAGAAGACATCCAAATTTGATGTGAGAGACGAAAAAACCATGTGAGGATGATGATGAAATGATGACATGACAATGATGCTTCATGAAAATGAAGAAAGGGAAGCTCATCATTAGTTGACACAGTTTGGAAAGTGCCAATTGGGATCAATGCGGCAAACAACGAAGAAATCTAAATCTCATCCTACACCAGCTTCTCTCCCAAAGCACAAGTTTCCTCTTCAGACAGGAACATCACAAACATGTCAGACCACAAGACATACAATACACACAAGCTACTGTACCTGCCGCCCTCACCCAGACAACACACCGACCCTCCCCCATCCCCAACACAACCCTACCTGCTTATTTTTGAGGTCAAGCGAGAGCTCATAGTCGGAGGTGGTGGAGTGTGAGCCGGCCCCGTTGCGCTGCACCCTCAAGGGCGACGCCGTGTGGTGCAGGCTGGCTCTCCTCCCCGCCCCACCTCCTTTTGCTCCTCCCCCTTCCTCCTCCTCCTCTTCTTCCTGTGCCGCTTTGCTCTCGCGCCGTTGGGCCTGTGCCTCATCTCCCTCTTGCTTTCTCTTTGCCTCCACAACTTCTTCCAGCGTTTCCTTCTCTTGCTCCACCACCACCTGCTCCTTTTCGCAAGGTGAAGGGGCTTCAGGGGCGTCCTCTGCCGTCTCCTCGCTCGGAACCTCGACTTGGGGCTGTGGCTGTGGCTGTGGCTGAGGCTGAGGCTGTGGCTGAGGCTGAGGCTGAGGCTCGGGCTCGGGCTCCGGCTCCGGTGCAGGTTGGGATTTGGGTTTGGGTTCAGGTTCCGGTTCCGGTTCCGGCTGAGGATTGGTTTCGAGCTGGGGCTGAGGTTGAGTCTGTGGTTGTGGCTCACACTGAGGCTGTGGCGGTTGAATGTGTGGCTGAGTCTCTTGCTGCTGTTGCTCGGGCTGAGGTTGTGGTTGTGACTCGACCTCACTCTGCAGCTCCCCCTCTCCTCCCTTCCCTTCCTCCCCAATAGACGAGTCTGGAGAAAGGTCATCGCTGCAGAAAGGAGGAGAAAACGCAGAGTGAGGTTGCTGCTGCATCCGGGGTGAGCTCTGACCTCTTCTCCAGGCTGCCTGGGTTAGTGGTAAGAAGTTGACCCTTTTTTTTTTTTTTTGCATGATCTCTCTCTCACTCTGCTACCAATTGTGTGCCGGGCCAGGTCTTCTGTCTACCTGCTCTGTTCTGTCTGCTTCTCTTGTCCGTCTAGACACTGACAGACAATGAAACAATGAAGTAAAAATGCACAGAACAGCTGACAAAACCACAGTGTACAAAAGTGAAAAAGGATCAAGAGCCATTTATTTCAGCAAAATCTTCAGAAGAGAAAATGTGAAAAAAACAAGAAAGCTGAGAGCCAAAAGTGACACACACCCAACACACACACACACACACACACACACACACACACACACACACACACACACACACACACACACACACACACACACACACACACACACACACACACACACAGAGACATGGGGGACAGTCATGCAGCTATTACAAAATGTCTCTTCACTTTTTGGACTATATGTTTGAATGGTTGCGTGTATAAGTGTCAGTGTGGGAGGTGGCTTTTCATGGTGTAAAAAGCCACCTTTGTGTGGTAATCTGTGTTGCTGTGTTTGGGTTTAATCTGTTTTTACAGAAACCCCCTTTGTTCTGTGTTGCAGGTTTAGTATAGAACATATAGGTTGGTCCCAGCTTACTTTCTCTTCGTCTCTGTCTTTGTGTTTCAGGGTTGCCTTAAGTTTCATCACTGCTATCGGTCTCTGACTTGCTGTAATGTTGTTTCTATGTGGATGATGCCATACATGCATTGGAAATAGGATTGACTCTGAGGTAGAGGCTTTTATGTCATGCTGCTGTTAATAGCAGGGACACATTTGAGCAAAAATGATCTGTCACCTAAAAGACACTTCCATAATAGGCTTGTTTAACCACAGCCATTGTGACTTGTCATTGAAAGTTAAACACAGGTGTAATTATGGCCCGGTTGCATTTAGGTGGGTCAGGGCCCTAGTAGTGTGCATACTGGCTCGCTGGATTGGCTGTTACACACTAAATACTGCAGCTACATATGTATTTTGATCAAATACACCTGTGTTTATTCTGCAATTATATGTCAAAAGGGCTGCTGTGAAAAAAAGGTCTATCAATAGCAAAGACATCAAAACATGAAAATGCCTCACGCCTCATGTAAAATAACACAAGATATTAATTGGTATAAAGCGTTGTCTGAAAGCTGGAGTCACACAGTGTATCTTCAATATGACAACTCTTTAGTCTGTTAGCATGCCAACATTTCATAATTAGCACGGATGAGGCTAATGGGAATGCCATTAGTTTTTCTAGTATTCAAACTTTGACCTGGTGATCTGTCGGTAAAAAAGTGAATTGATCATTGATTTCATTCCAAGCATTCCTGAATGTTTCTACAAAAAGTATTCAACAAGTCATCCGATATAGTTTTTGAGACATTTCACCAGAAAACAATAAACGTTCACCATCTGGAAACCATGAATCGATAAATGAAAGATTTTGACTTGCTGCTGGTACGAGATACAATATTAGAGGATCATCAAATGTATTAGAATTTATCCTCATGGGCGTCGTGAATGTTTGTACAAAATTTCATGGCAATCCATCGAAGAGTTGTTGAGATAATTCAGATTGAACATTGCCATGACTGTAGCCATGCTGCCAGCATAATATATGCACATATAAATCAGTTGTAGAGATGTTTTATAAGTAACATTTGAAGTATCAGCAGATATTTCCTAAAGTATCCTTTTAAATTGGAGCAAGGTTTACCCACTGGTTGACCGTGTGATAACAGCTAGGCGTGTTATTACTGAGATTAGGAGCAGACTTTTTTCTCTCTCTCATTGGATAAAGTGATAAGACTGGAGTCAGTAAGCACAACATCAGGACACTCAGGCGGCCATTTGCAGAGTGCTGCAGTACAACATTAGCTTGACTCTCTCCAGAGGGGGTGCGGACATCAGAGAAACAGAAATCTGTGTATTCGCGGAATATAATTGACAGGTGAAAGAAATGTAACCTCTACATACACGCCTAGTGTATGTGTGATTTTTGTCTGTGTTTTGTGTGTACACAGCCTTAAATCCGAAAATGTACTCAACTGATTTGTGTGCAGCAAAATCCCATCAGGCAAGCACATCAGCTTGAAGAGAAAGTATCTTTAGCGGGCATATAGCTGGGTCTACAACTTCTAAAATAGAGCTTGTACGAGTAATGAATAATGAATAGAGAAATAAAGTCTGCTGCTCCAACACTCAGCTTGCAGATGAGCTTTTTACTTGCGCAAAAAATAGATCTGCCGGAATAAAAGCCGAGGACTCCTTTTAGGAGGAGGGTCCGTTCTGTTGCCTACCTGCCGTCTGTGCTCACAATACTTCTGCTCATTGTTGGAAATCAAAATGTTCCTATTTGCATTTTGCAGGGAGCTCTTGTTCTGGTGGGAGATAATCTGACAACCAAGCAAGTGCGGCTGGATTATTTTTTTTTTAAAGTTACCTTGGATAAGGTTTTCAAGGGGATTATTTGTGAGGGGACACAGTAAAAATAAAAAAATAAAAACTCCATATTAAATGACTGATAACAGAATATATGCATGTGTGTGTATTTGTGTAAATAGTCATTGTCAACAACTCCAACGACGGCTTCCCTTTTCCTCCAACCTCTAAGTCTGTCACTCACACTCCCTGTCTGCATATCAACTTTTCTCATCCTCTTTCCTTTCATCCATTTTGTCAAGCTCCCAGTCATCATCTCTGTCCAACCGTCCCTTCCTCACACACACACACACACACACACACATACACACACACACACAGTGCCACTCTGTCCTCCTCCAGGTAAGGAGATTGAGCGGTTCCAGGCGTCAACGTGACTGACGAGGCGGAGACAAGCCCTGGATGCTGCCTCCCTCTCTCTCTCTCTCTCTCCTCTCATCTTCACGTGCGTCAGTATTGAAGACGGATGAGCTAGCGCGGCGGCCTCAATGCATGCCGTCCAGAATATAATTACACACTCGCTTATGTCTCCTGCTCTCTCTGCCATGACTGCTAACAAGCTGGTGCTGTAGTCTTATGTGAGTGCAGTTGTGTGTGTGCTGTGTGTCTTGAGTTGTTTACTTAGTCTGCAACAATTTACAAGACAACATTGATTTGAATGGGGGGGGGGGGGGGGGGGGGGGCATGAGAGTATCTTTGTTCTGCTTCAATTTCCATATATGCAGCCTTTGCAACTGTGTGGCATTTTGCAGCATTGCAGGGATGTGAAATTATTATGCTGAGTGTATGTAAATAGAGTGTGTTCAGACATGCAGTTTTGTAATGTGTGTTGTTGTATGCATGTGTATAAGCACAGGTTCACTGGTGCAAAGAAGTATTTAGATGCATAACTTACTCAATTGTATGTCAAAGTTGCATGTAAACGTATTATCCAAAAAAGAAAAAATTCAATTGATCCCAGTGATTGATATATTATAATATTATTACATTTTTAAGGTTTTCACTGCTGGTACAAATATAGCTGATCAAGCTGCAGCTTTAATTGCATTAAATGAACACGTCCTCCAAATTAAAATAAGTACTTTGTTAGTTCGGTGGGGGTTTCATCGTCAGGGTTACTATATTAAATCCATAGTTAAGTGAAGGGGCAATCGTGGTCATGCTTTGAAAAGAAAGCGAAAGTGGAGTCAGTTGGCAACGTGAGGCGAACAGCTGTCTCCCATGTAAAAGTCCTGTGTTTTGTTGAACTATGCATCCACTTGACCTGCAATGACTCACTCCCCAACTGTCTACTGACCCCCGACTATTCCGTTTAATGTGGATGGGAATAATAAAATGAATCACGCTTTACATTTAGAGGGGTACGTAAGTATAAGAGAACATATTATAAACCTAACTTCAGCCTGCCCTCTTCAGAGTTGCTGAAGAGGCATGTATATATTTATATATATAAGGGTATATATCTATTATCATACTGCTCATAGAGAATTAATTAGTTCATCAGAACACAAGGACTGGAGAGCAGAAGATTCTGCATAAATAAGCATATTTCTTTCCTCTGATGAATGCATGGCTGAATACATCACCCAAGTGTTTTTGAAGTTCATCAAAGTTTCTGCAAGAAGTAAAAACAGTGTAATGCCACATGCACAACAGACTGACTGAATCATATGTTAAAAGTATACATGTTCAAATGCTGCATTATTCCCCTTAAAAGGGAGCAAATATCTGAATTACTATTCCCTCTATGTTACGGATCACAGTTTTTTAAATTAATAATCTTACAGAGAGATGGCGACTCTACAGTTGATATTCTCACCAGCGCGTTACCAGCCACAAGCTTGTTAATTTCCCTGCGAATGACAGCTTGTTTCAGAGCTGCAGCTCCGACATCGCTCCCGTCCTTCAACCAGCTGTGTGTTTGAGCTGCTTCTTCATTTGGGAAGTAGAGTTCTTTGCTCATGCCCCAGGCACACGTCGCACTTCACTGTGATGCTCTGGTAATGGATTGCTTATTTGAGATTTGTTACTAAATAACTGATTACTTGAATTGCAAACTAACGCTTTACATCAGTCATCAGCAACAAAAAATATTATCTGACTACTCAACACTGCGTATGGCTGTGTGGATATGAATAATGAGGATATGAGGCAGAGCATGAGGGGGACAGAGATACAGAGAGAAAGCTCTGACTCAAGAAATGAAGGAGTGGAAGAAAGCCTGATCTCACCATATAATATTGATGTACAAAAGGGAACGTCATGGCAACGTTGTAACTAACCCCGGTGCTCATCAGAAGGTTTATACAGGGTGGATTAAAGGAAAAACAACGAGCTGCATTATGGGAATTGTAGGATCTTTTAAGCTTGCCCCAAAGTGCAATGCTTCATATACAGCATTATGACAGCATGATACAAGAGGACAGAGAATAAAGGCTGTAAATATAAAATCAAATTCATCCATCCGGGCCTCACTTTATAAGATTAAAAACCACATCTAGTCTTTCAGTGTGTTTTCCTTGTTCAAGGTCAAACGGAAACATACATCCGTTATCCACACACATCTGCAGCAGCCTCGCTCCCATAAGAACCGCCATCTTGTTTGCGAAGCAGACGGTGAAGTCCAGAAAAGGACTGAGGACGCACATGTGCAGCACTTTCTGGGCCACATTGTCCAAAGAAGCTTTTGTGTGTAAATGGCTTCCAAATATAGCCATGACATGTTTAAATCATTAGATAGACACTGGATGAGTCACATGGTTAACATTCTCTGTGCTTTTATTTTCTTTTCCCCCCGAGGACAAGAAGTCAATTTGTACTTGTGTGTGTGATTTAAAGCATGCTAGGGGAAAAAACATAACAATTGATCGGTCTGTCTAGAATGGCACTGATCAGATCAGATAAAAACGGGAAATTGTCTAAGGATGTAATGAAACTGCAAGAATGAGGTGATAAAGTGCTATTTGAATAGTTAAACAGACATTAAATATGCATGAAGTTGCTATGCTCCTATACCAAGCATGGCTAACTCTGTGAAATTCACCTTGAGCCGACATGCAGTGATGCATGCTGGGGTGGCATTCCCTTTGTGCTTTCTGCTGGCCTCATGTGATCAATCCTGCATGGGTGGATTGCTTATGGAGATGCCAATCAATTGTGCGCTCACTTGAGGGGGACGACTGTTTAGCAAGAAAGAGGCAAAGGGACGGGAAGAAACCTGGCGTAAAAAAGAGAGGCAATATACTTTTAAATGTAATCCATACATTCTGGGTAGAAGAGGGAAGAGGACTGAGATCAATGTCGGTCAGTTTATGTTTCTGAAAAGCACTGAATCCGCCTTCAGCTCTTGTTTAAAATCCCATAGACATTCTTTTATGGCGGGCCAGTGCTAAGTATCACAGGGCGAGCAGGTTGAGGTGAGACTACAAAACGACACACTCAGATGATTGCCTCCTGCTGTAAAGAGGGTAGGCTTTTATTTATCGTGTTGAATTTTAAGACTGAGCGAGGATAGCCGCCCTGAAGGATTGAAGAACAAACTGCTTGCACATACTGTACTGTTGCAATACACACAGACCATTATAACCACGGGCATTCCCACATCTTTCCAGCAACAACAGAGCACAGGGTTGGGTTTGCGAAACACGCGAGACAGGATTTCCAATTGAATCTCTTCAAAAGCCGATGCCCCGAGATGTGGAAAAATGGAGGGAGCGTTAGAAAGAACGAGAGGGACGGCAGCGGTGGAAATTGCTTTGTAGATTTATGGTCGACGTCCTATACACAGATATATATATACACACGACCCGGTACGCAGGGTCATGACTTCAAGGATGGAAAATGACAGGCATTCATCACTCAATGTCACAGAATGCCATTCATAAATCAGGTTGGATATCACCCCCAACTGCTTAAAGAAACACAGTTCCGTACTATTATACTACTTTTGGAGACACGCCTAAATTATTTTCTTTTGAATGGTGTTTTTTTTTCAAATTAAGGTATCATATCCTTAGAGATGGCATAACGTCATTGTTTTTTCAAGTCACAAGTTAGGGAGAACACTGAAGTCATGAGGATACATAAATGTATGTACAAAATGCAAAGTCATCAGATTCATGAATAAAGAGGTCATGTGACCCTAGACATTTTCAGACCCAAATGTTGTTAGGTATGACCACAGTGGTCCAAAATGAACATCTTACATTTGCAGTTTTCTAATAAATTTGGAAAGCACGTGTAATAGTGGTTGGAATGACATCAGTCCTGGCCTGAACACTTCCTGCCGAGGTAGACCGTACAATGCCATGAACAGTGTGTTCAGAGCATAACGCCTGCTATAGATATTCATCGTCTCGTGTCTTAATCACATTTATTTCCGTAGTTCTTATTCACACCTCGTTACAAATATGAATCACAATGCTATTATTATCCCTCGTGACAAAAGCACCTCTTTAAGTACGCCTAACAGAGAAGCAGAAAGAAAAGCAAGTGTTCAAGGACAACAATGCCCGGAGAACGAATCCGGGTTCTGCTCGGCCTCGTTGCAAGCGGAACAAACAATTGAGCCGCCCCCCCACTCTGATGATTTCACCAGCTAATTGCCTATTATGCGGCCCATCGGGGGGAAATAACAGGTTTTTTTCCTTATTCGGCTCACTCTCTTTTTTTTCACTTATCTGAAAATATCCTCAGGCGGCTTACCGATGCACGAGTGTCTTGTTTGAATTTGCCTCTTTTGAGCAACACAGTTCAATACTTCAAGGATCGCATGACAGAGGCTCTTTGATGCTAAATCACAGGAGCTTGACAATACTGGAGATGGCTCAGAAACATCTCCACAAGCCTGGAGTTTTTCTTTAGTTTACAAAAGATATTAAACACATCTGTGCACACTATTGATTTGAGTGGTCTACCGCAACTCGCTGCCATTATATATTGGCTGACTAGTAGGATAAACTAACACAGGGTAATAAAAAGTATCAAGGACATTTCTCAGTGGCTATGAAGTGATACAACATCATGAGTGTCAGAGGATTCAGATTGTACGGTGTTTTATTCATTGCAATTCACTGCGCAGTGGTTCTAATAAAAGTGCAGGTTGTCACCCCAGTTATAATGTTGGCTGCGTGCTCAGCAATTGAGACTTGAAAAGTGAAACAAAAGAATTGAAAAAAGCCACTGCTGTGAAATGACAGTGCAACTGTACATTTTTAGTTCTCCTAGATAAGAGTTAGTATGGCCTCCACATTATGAGAAAGAAATAGAAGAAGAAAAGGAGCAGGAAGATGAAACAGTTCTGGTTAAATTAAGTCTTGAATGGCGATATAAATCATCTACGGTGTCCTGTAAGGCCATTCCTGTCACAACCCTCCCCCACCCTAAACTAAACTAGAATGAGTTGACTTCAGTATTGTATATATCTTACTCATGCGCTTATTGAATAAGAGAAGACAAGCCACCCACAGCACCCACCATGATCTTGAGTCTCCGGGAGCTATACTTCATATGTGTGTGGGTGAGCACGGCAGATAGATATTACACTTTCAAATGTAGTGACATTTCTCTTGGAATTAGCAAGTTTATTCTGATTAAGGTGTTTATGTAAGCCATTGAGCCCTTAGTAAAATTAGTGGAATTAAAGGCTCAACCCAAAATCTATTTTAGGTTTGAAAGCTGGATGTAAAAGTTTAGAGTAAGAGGGGGTGTTTCATGATTTATGAAATAATGAATGCTTTGATTTGGTTAATATGTCAACATTATTATTCTAAACTGTACCGAACGAGAACAGAGATCTTGACAGGTAGCACTACTGACGTGGAGACAACTCCAGACGCTCATCACACCCAGGAGGAGAGAGGACATGAGTGGTCAAATTTAGGAGTTGGAAGTTTCTTAAAAATATCCGTGCACTCACTGTGATATTTCAGAATGGGGAGGGTGACAGCGTGGATCGGTCTCGGCATGCCGAAAAGACAGATCCACAAATGAAATAGGAAAAAGGCTCATGGTCATGGACCATATCTCCAAAATGATTTAGATGGAAATGATAAAAGGCAGCCTGAGATATGGAAATGGAAGAGTAACTGGCAGATATAGATTACAGGATATCTGAAGAGACAACCATGTTGTAAATGTAAGACACGGGCAAGGAAAGAACGTATAATTTGTCGCAAAGCTAATATCCTGAATTAACTTTTTTTCTGAAACGCTAAATAGATTGACTAATTGTCAGCTGCTAGGGAAACCAAAACAATTAAAACGCTTGGTAGCTGAGGGAAACTGAAAAGTTTGATCATTTTCTGTGCGTTAGACAGTGTGAGCAACTCTTTCCTCTTTACACAGTTGTCATTGGACACACGCTTTATATAAAAATATAGATTGTTGCAGTCAGTCAACAAGGCTAAGTTTCTGATTGTGTTGATTGCAAGTGTCTATTTCTCTGTTTTGAAGGTAGATGTGTTGTCCTGTTATCATCCTGCATCCTGTCATCTTTTGGAGACACAGCATTCATCTTGCTAGCGGCTGCTGACGATACGTTCCTCCTGCATATTACTCTCGCTTTCTTGCTATAGTCATGGTTATAGTAGACAGAGGAGAGTTTGAGATGAGTTTGATATAAACTGAATTACAATCCTCCACAAAACAAATGCCATTCATAGCAACATCTGATACAGTTGAAGCCATTTTTACTGCAGTAGTGACATTTGATGTCAACGGAAATGAAAAACATCAATCCACTTCAGCAGCCTAAAAAACCTGCCGATGATCACACACACACACACACACACACACACACACACACACACACACACACACACACACACACTCACACTCACTGCATTCCTTAGGCCCCAACTCCAAACTAAACCTAATTGTAACCTGAACCCAAAGTCGGAACCTTGAAGGAGTGAAGACCGGTCAAAACGGCCTCCCGGTGTGAGCGTTACCTCGTACATACAGAATGATCTGTTGGATCCGTGTGTGAAAAAAGAACAACAATACAAGACCGCGCATTTGGCATGTGATAAAACGTATAAACATATACACAGACTCAGCACAAGCACAGCCTGATACCTAATGCAGCCAAACACAGCAGGGCTTGTCAAACAATAATACAGGGGACCATGAGACAAACACAGATACAAACAAATACAAGTGGTTCAGTGTGTTCTACTACAGACAAGACTGTCTCCACTTACAAATAGAGTAACATAGCAATAGCCTGAAACACATCATCTTTAGTCACGAGAGTAAAAGAAAAAAAGAGATTAAATTGAGCTAATTATTAAACTAATTCAACAGTGTATACAATAAGCCCTAATTCCAAGTTTATACAAATAGAGCCTCGCAGTAATTGAAGGGAGCTTGGAAGTTGTTGATACTTAAATAATGCATTATCTTGCTCCGACAGGATGAAAACCCTGCTCATTAATATCATTATGCCCGCTAACCCTTTTACTTCACTGTGCCGTAACGACGTCACACTACTTCCTGCTTTGGCACGCAAAGCAGGAAGTAGTGTGACGTCTAAACAACAAACAACGAATGCTGTCAATTCTTCTGGAAAAGAAGGTCTCCAGATTATGTGCACGGACTTACAGTGTGAAGCTATTCATTTCCCTTCCTACAGGGTATATTTGTCACCAGCTACGAAAGAAAAAAACTTGAGAGGAGGTGGTTTATTATGATGACGGAGCCGAGGCAGAAGAGGCCCGGTCTTTCATCGGGGCTCTCTATCATCTGTCACTGTTCTCACACACACACGTGCACACGCTCATGCACTCCAAATCAGTCTCCTATCATCGGTGAAATTGCTTTCAAAGGAAGGGTAACCAAAATAATGTTACACTGTGCTCATTCTATGGCAAAAAAAATAAATAACAATCAAGTTGAGCCAAGAGGTGACCAGCGTTGTGTTTCCATTGACTTCCCACTAGAAAGTGGGGAGATGCTATCCCGTCACCGAGCCGATAAGAGCGGACGAAAAAATTCAATTACACCTCAGTGAAATGTGAAAGGTTGTTCTTCCAGAGGGAGAGCGCGTCCACGCCTGTGTGGACCTTCACGTTCAATCTTTTTCTCTGACTTTGGCGGTGACGTGAGTCATTCCAGAGTGACCAGTCTGGGTCGATCACAAAATGGGCTTTGTGGGTTCCCGTAGATGCAAACTAATGGTGCGTTTTACGGTTACCAAATGGGGTGAAAGAGTGGAACCAAAAACAGTGGGACACCTGATCTGAAATAATAAGTCTGACTTCACCAACAAAGTCCTTTAGATTACAAGGTCAACACTTAATTTTGCGAGCAGAAGCCGTACTTTGAATGCTCGTGAGTCATTAGCGGTATTCATCTTCTTTTTCTTTCTTTTTTGATCAACGTCTTGGAATGGATCTTCATCTTGAAGGCTTCTGCGTGCTTCTGTTCAACATAAAAGTGGATTTTTTTTTTTCCTTTTTCTTTTTCAGACTGGCACCGCGGGGTCTGTTTTAACAAGTAACTCATTTTGACCACCCATCACCTCTTCAAAATAAGCCTTGAACTGACACGGAATGACATACACACTGCAAAGATGACTCACAAACACACACACACACACACAGCTGGAGTCATGGTAACGGGTTGCATACTGTGCACAAAAGCATGACAGAGTAAAAAGGGATGCTCTATATGAAGAATTTCCTTTGATCAGCGTTCAGTCGTCTGAAGATGGGGTTTATTTTAGCAGATATGTCTTCCGAAATACAAGTCCTTCTAAACACATCCTCCTCATTTCTAATACTGAACACATACATTTGAAACAGAGAAACGATATTATACTAAAGGATGTCTTTCTGCCGGATGGAAACAAGCAACTACATCATTAAATTTCCCTCCACAATCTAAGCCTCAACTACACTCCTTCACTCACCCTCTTCGTCATTCCCCATCTCTTATTAAAGTGAGCAAGGCGACAGCAGCGTCAGGTCGCCTTGTCAGCAGTTTTTTCCGTGTCCTCCTCCACATCCTCCTCTCCACTCATTACCTTGTTGATCTACCGTCGTGAGGCTGTCGACAAGCTGTCAGGACAAGGACTCCACCCGGTGATGTAAGCGGAACCTGACAGTGTCGCCCATGCCGGGTACACCTAATGTCCCTTCACAGGGAACAGTAGGGAACAACCTGTACCCGTTAGACCGCTACCTGGTTCCCTGTGTGTGTGACTGGGAGGCGAGGCCGGCGTGCACATTTCCGTATTTCTTAGTATACCTTACTGTTCATGTGAATCTCTCGCTCTCTCATACTCCAGTTGTTTATGTATGTGTTGCACTTGCTTGAACATGGTTGTGTTTGATAGCTGGAAATTAGTTATGAACTGTCTGTTTTTTCATTAAATGTTTCTTACATTTTTTTGCAGTGTTTTGTAGTAGAGCCACCCCCACCTTACCTGGGATAACCTCAAAGAAAATACTAAAGGATGTTATACAATTTAGTAATAGCTCATTAATAAGGATGTGCACCCAAGTTTTCTAATGGATCAGATTCCTAAATATTATTCAATATGTAGCTGACACATTGAAATAACAGATGTTCCTGAACCTCACAAACAAGCTTCGCTGAACGTAGAGCAGCATATCCGAATATCGAAAGAAAAGAAGAGGTGCAAAAACAAATCAAGTAAACAGATACCAGATATTCAACTACATTGATACACAATCACAGATCCGAGACACATTCCTCAAGGAATTCTGAAAAATTGTAACCGATGACGGCAAAGTTAATGAGCAGAGCAGTCAACACAAGGCAAGTAACACCAGCATTAGCAGCTAATACTGCTTCCAACTGGAAAAAAAACTACATTTTAGTGAAAAGAAATCCATCCTCCCACCAAAAAACAGCACTTTAGCGTAAAGTGATTCACACATGATAAAGATGTGCATCATTTGTCAGCCAGAGCCTCATATTTCCACGCTCTTAGTACCTCTTTCGTGTCTACCCAAGCACTGCAAAATGAAGAGGATTGTTAATTCTTCCCTGCATTTGAACCTGCAGGAGATTTACAGCTCACACTCTGCCCTCACCACAACCTCTGGAGCGGATGGGTTGAGCAGCTGAATGTACCAGATGCCTGCTTTTTGTGGCATTTGGCTCCCGATTTCTCTCCACAAATGAGGCGAGCCGTAACACGCTGGCACCGGCTGATATGATGTGGACTATGTGGATGAAAGGGATGGTCATCGGGCTCAAATAGTCAAACTGCAGTCATTGACTTCTTAACGGGGACGAGGTGGAAGGACAGAGGATGAAAATACGGGCTGACGGCCAAAAGCAGTAAGGTCAGGACAAAATGTGCAGCCAGCATGTGGACAGAGGACTTGTGTTCCTCATTAGCACCCCCTGCCGTCCAGAGGAGAGTTACATTTGTGGAGCCGCAGGCAATTCAGACAAAAGGGTACAGCTACACACAAAGAACTGAAACACAAATGAATCCCAGGACATTATGCCCTTTTTTTCTTGGCTCACCCTCTCTCTTTTGCTTGCATACACAAACACTCACCTACACACACCGGGGACAATTTGTCGCAGCACTGTCAGGCCGGAGTTGAGCTATTGACTGGCCTGCCGAATGGGTGTATGGGTATTCTGGGACCCCTGAGATGATGGAGACTAATAAGATGGCAGGCCATTAAAGACGGCTGGAGAAAGAAACAGTGGAGGGGAAAGGGTGTGTGCGTGTGTGTGTGTGTGTGTGTGTGTGTGTGTGTGTGTGTGTGTGTGTGTGTGTGTGTGTGTGCATCAGGGAATGATTGAGATAGCATGGAAGAGAAGGATGCTTATTGTCGGTCAAAGAGCCTACAGTATATACACTGTGCTCAAAATCTTTATTTTCTGAAAGCACACAGGATGGCTGTAGCCAGGACATTCATCTGAGCCGTTGGCAAATCAAACGATCTGTATTCAGGCTGAGAACAAAGAGAGCCATAATCAGAATAAACTTGAGCTCGTAACGATTGCCTCATTCTTACGTTACGGAAAGAAATTGAATTTATTGTTTTTCTTTTCTCACAGTGGCCCTGCTAGCACAGAATGGTCATTAGGTGCTGCATAGTAAGTCATTTTAGGGGATATTATGGCAGGAGCCGGGCCTCCAGGGACAAGTGAGTCGGTCCCAGGGACCAAAACCATTGTTAAACGTGGTGCAGCAAGTTATAAAGAATGATCAGAAACCTCCAAAAAAAGAGTCTGAAAAACGGCATGCATTAGGAATTTAATATTTTTATTATTATTATTATTATTATTATTATTATTATTATTATTATTATTATACACTGCCTGCCTCTGCAGAAAATATAAATGTGCTGTATTTATGGTTTTGTCATTACTTCCTGCAGCATATTTCAGCGGGTATTCTGGGTATAGCCGTGGCTCCAGGGACCAGTGAGTCAGTTAAATGACCAAATCCATTGTTGAACATGGTGCAGTGTATTTTTTATGTTCTGCCTCTGCAGAAAATCTAGAACATTAGGATGGATAAATATCTCTTCATTAAACAATTAAAATACACTTATAGTCTGTGATCCTTCTGTTTTGCCTTCCTCCGCCGTTTTAATTTGAAGTGTTGTTGATTTATTAATATGTTTTGTGTCTGTTTTATGTGTTTTATTGACAGTTATATTGTTCTTATTGTTTTATGACTATCACTTTCATGATTCTGTTGTTTGTTGTCTGTAAAGCACCTTAGTAAACAGTGTTAAAGTTTATTATTATTATTCCTTTTATCATTATTATTATTATTATTATTAGTATTAGTAGTAGCAGTACAAACATTTTAAATTCCACCAAACCCCAGTTTATCACAGACTTTGTTATAAACCAGATGGTTGTGAGTGTTTACCGTTTTCACAGGTTGAGCAGAACTCCTCATTGCTTACAAACTCCCTTTGACATGTAAAATGGGCGCAGTGCCCCTGTGGAAATCATATTACACTCCATTGTTATCAACAGCTTTCCTTCTGCCTTTAAAAAGCAGTGTGTGTGTGCGTCAAAAAGAAGATCCAAGTACCGAGCCCTG
Source organism: Cyclopterus lumpus (assembly GCF_009769545.1). NCBI lineage: Eukaryota > Metazoa > Chordata > Actinopteri > Perciformes > Cyclopteridae > Cyclopterus > Cyclopterus lumpus. The sequence goes on from NC_046988.1 coordinate 6,962,922, forward strand.
ACATTTAAACAGAGCCTGAAACTTAAAAGACTGCTGATTCTGAGACACACAGGAGACGCTGCAGCAAAGTCATCAAAATGTTGTGCTTTTATTAAATCTCCTCCGTTATAGAACCCTCCGCTCGCTCCACAATGCTGAGATAAGCTGCGGAGCGGAGAGAGCAGAGGAGGAGAAGCTCTCACATCTGAACGTTTGACGCTTACCGCTGTTCTGCTAAAGAGAGGGCTGACGTGACACTGCAGGAATGCGGCAGAGCAACGGAGAAAGTAAGTAGGCGTCTTTCTTTCTGCCTAATCAAGGCCTACATGCATCAAAAACAGTGAATTTATGATGCTGTTTGCATGAGCAGATTTGGTATCACTGTTTTGTGGTAAGAGTCACCTCAGGGTGAACATAAATTAGTCGCAGCATCACTTTAATTAGAAATTACTCCAAGCACTCGCACTCTTTAAAATCTGCTTTCATTCATTCACAATGCCGCTGATTCCAATTTTCGGGTGAATTTTGGCTACACTCAAACCCCACAGCATGTGTTTAAAGAGGAATAGCCTATAGGCCCTTGAGGAGAATCACACATGAGTGCTTCTCTGATTGGCCAAGAGACAAACTCTTTGAGCCAATAGGAAAATGACAAGAGAAAGAAAAGGAACTAAAACAAGACTCTAACTGGTGGTGCTGGGATTTCCACAATAACGGAGGACACAAACTAATTCAACCATGTGCATCTGCACTCAGCCTCCTATCCATATTCTGGATGCTGTGCCACATCTTCCTGATGTGCCCTCTGTTCCCATGACAACAGAACAGCTAGCCCACAAGGTCACTTTCTCCAGCTGAGGCAGCATGCGACGCAGAGAGAGACACAGAAAGAGGGAGATGAGGACAATTATTAAATCATGGGGTGAAGAGGTGAGAGGAATTTGGCGAACTGTGATTGACGGTGCCACGCGACTGCTGGGAGTCTGCTGGTGTGAGGACAAAAGCAGATCTTAAAGCTCTTTAAGGTCGGCTCCGTTCAGTGTGTGTGTGTGTGTGTATGTGTGTGTGTGTGGCCGCCGCACATCTCGAAGGCAGGTTCTGAATGACTAAAAAGAGCTCCAGGCACACTTTCCCAACATGTCCCTGAACGTCCTCCAAACACATCAGATCAATCATTCTATCAGCTCCTCCGGCTGTCTCAATGCATCATGGTTCCTGTAGTTCTCCACAGCAGATACAGTAGGACCTCTATTTGTCTCAGTTTCTACCCACAGTGACGAAGCATTTTTCCAGCTGTGTCATCCTACGTCACCTTTTCATCTGGCAGACAGCATGACTCCACTAATTAGTGCAGTTTATTATTAATTCCTATGATTAATTAGAGAAAAGGTTGTCTTGGCAATATGACACAGCTGTCTACTCTTGTCTCAACATGAGGTGAATTAATTTCCTGAAGAAACACTAGCATTCTCCCCACTGTGATCTCTCAAGGGGTCAGCTTCATCTTAAACACTCAAGGCATCGGACATTTTATTCCCATATCAAGGGCGTTTTGGAGGTGCAGATGAAAATGAACACACGTCTGATCTGGCAATAATGCCAATGTGTTGTCCTTCTCTTAATGCTTCACTAAAGACATATGCTTCACCAGATGCAGTGTTTAATCTCGCCTGTCCACTAATGTAGCATTATTTATAGCCTATCATAAAAGATAAGGTTGTAAACTTTAATTACAATGAGGGTTAAAAAGTGCAGATCACACACAATTTATCTCTAATAAAGTCTAAATGAACCTACAAATCACACTTGAATGGTTTTACAGTCCATTACTCCAAAAATAAACTTCATTTAATTTGATTGTCATGTATTCATTAAAAATTCTCTAACCAAAAAGAGTAGAGGAGGTTCATGAACTTGAGAACTAACTTCCTCCCTGAGAAGGTAAAAAATCCTGACGACAGATTGTGTGAGCTAATTAGCATAGCATACCTCATTAAGGCGTTGGTGTGTGTGTGTGTGTGTGTGTGTGTGTGTGTGTGTGTGCAAGTCGTTTGTCAGGAGCACAGCAGCAGGACTCATTTAAAAGAGGTTTTAGATGGTGAGCAAGATGTCAGTCTTTCTGTGCACATGGTGAGCTGGTGGGGGAAAGCAGTCGGTTTGGCAGCTGAATCGCCGCCACGCTCAAGTATCAAGCCAGAGATATGTGCTGCCACCTGCCAAAGGCTGACTGGCCCGTCTATATTTAACTCTGTGACCAAAAGAGTGAGTGTCTACTATCCTATCAGCTCCATCGTTAGGTGGATGACTCAACCATGAAGGGAAATTGTTACTTACTTGAACTATTTACATGAATTTATTTTGTCAAGTACTGTGGAAGCAGGAAAATTGTGTCAGACTTTCTGTGGAAACATACTAAAAAAGTCAACATTTAAACAGATTAGTTCCTACAACATTGTGTATATGCAAACAGTGGTATATTCCAATACATATTGCTTCTCACTTTGAAGTCTTTGAATATCGACATTGTTCTGGTAGTCTGTGTGTCTGAGATGCTATTCCAGGAATGTGCTCTCATATATATATATATATATATATATATATATATATATATATATATATGTATCTATTGTGGTTGTTATTCTAATTTTTTGTTATATTTACACTTGCAAGTAATTAAATAATAAATTGGTAGTTTGAATCCACCCTAGCTTTTACTGCTTCTGCCTGGCCACTTGCCTCATCCCCGGATTAATGATTCCCCTCAAAGGTCGGCACTCGTCTCGATGGCTTGCTATTGTTCATTGTGGGCATTTACTTAAGTGAGGCACAGGTTGAACTGAAAGTGCAGGGTTGAACCACTTAGACCATGAAATGTGAACAAAATAAGTAAACAAAAATATAATACCACATTGACCAAGACCAGACTTAAAACCTGTTATCTCAAAGTTAGCTTGTAATACACTGTTTATTGGAAGGTAGTTTGGCGTCCAACGATCTTTCATTCGTCTGCATCTCCTCTCTTGGATCTATTATCACCTACCTGGATTCACAAAATAATTGCTCTTCTTGAATAGCTCGCATCACAAACGTTTTGTCCATATTCAGTAATGTGCCCTTTGTCTGGGGGCATTTCTGCTGCATCGTGCTCTATCAGAGCCAAATATTGCACAAAACATCTTATAAGTGTCAAGTGACAACTCTAACCGACCCTAGCCAAAGTTATTGGCTACTTTATTGGACAAGAATGCTGAGAAAGCAGCTGCACTCTCATTGATCTGCTGGAAGAAGTCCAGCTCACACTGCTAAAACTGACACTTGAACTTGTTTTACACAGACTGTACACATCAGATTTTGTTGATGGAACAACACTGCCGTTATCACCATTTGCAAAAGAGGAAGGAAAAAAAGGTTGTTTCTGAAGTTTTTTCCATTTTTTTAACACTTGAGATATGATTTGGATGAGATCCTATACACTTGCGTAAACTTCACAAAGTGACACCAAACTGTGAACATAAATTTGTGCTTCGAAAGTGTTTCCGAGAGCGAGCAGATGCGGTTTCTTGCGACGCTTTTCTTCGCCTGTAGTCACTTGGAAACTCTGGCAGTATTCATGAATGAGTGCGTATGAATGAGTATTTGTATGTGAATCTTTTTCGATGCCCAAATACTCAAATCCCGCACCGTTACACTCTTGTTCACCCTGAAAGACAGGAGAGGCTTTATGTTCTTAAAGTGGACTCTTGCAAACGCACAGCAGCCATTTAAAAAGCGACATTTCTACCTGCAGCTTGTCCACCAGGCATCTTCCTGAGTGTCATTATTTATAGCTCGACTGCGGGGCCATTCTCCACGCTAGAATATTCCAATAACGCTTTCCTTTCATTTATTAGGTTTCTGGGGCCCCGTGTGTTGACCGCAGCAGTTCTCAGTTTTGCTGCAGAGCATAAAGTTAAATGTAAGGTCCCTTATGGAACTGTAAAAGTAACAACACGACTTCGGTGTGCAATTTGAGCACACTGCAGCAGAAGATGGCTCACACGACTAATATAAAGGCTGCGGCCATCCCGCACCATCAGCCCCTTCCATGAGTGATTATAGATCTGACTCGGTGACCCTGTATACAAATCGCTGATAGTCCCTAAACCCTCTGGTGCATCCTTAAAGCTTGGCAAGAGTGACCAGACCAACCTCCGTAGGGGCCTCATTATATGAGACAGTGAAATTCACAACTTCCTACGTCCTCCTCATTTAAATGATCCCACACACACCAAGTTATTACCTGCTTGTTTCCCCCTTTGCTAGCTGATGGGATGAAGTTCCCCAGGTGGAGACGGATACAAACCAAGAGCAAGTACGGCTTCAAATTAGCACAATGAGTTCTTGTGGAAGTGTACGCCGGTGCCCTTTTCTGAGCTGACCCCTCTGACTCAAAGGGTTGAATTACTCTCAGTAGGAAGAGTGTTGCAAATTAAATATCAATAATTGCACTTTGTCTGCCAGGTTCAGTGTGCGAAACAAGCTTTCATTACATCCTGAAGTGGAGGCAGCGCACAAAGAGGCAATGCGTTGGCCTTTTTATACGTTAATCAGGCCTTGTTTAGTGGCGAGTGGATCCCCCTCGATCACGCAACATAACTCAATTCACGCGCGTTTATTTTTTTACGAGAGGCTTTTGTCGATTTTCGCAGGCTTTCAGTAATTCTCAAACAATTGATGCAGTTTGTGTCAAAAATGTGATTTCTTTATCTGGGAGTTATAAGTGATTTAAATCTAAACATATACACACACACACACACACACACACACACACACAATACACATATTTAGATCAAGTTTAAATGAAAAAATATCCATAAAGCCGCTTAGAATTCATAGAAAATAAAGGTGCTCCTGATAACTCTGCATTAGAATCACCCTGTTTATATATGGTTGTCTGCACATTGCAACAGGAAGTGCTAATAGCTCATCTGGCATACTTTTAATTGAGCCAATTTTCAAAAAAATGGGACACAAAGCCTGGGAATCAAAGTTTTGTGACTCTTCTGCCAGTCTATCATTATGTATTTCCCTGCTGATCTAACGGGTGTGCACAGTGTTGTGTGTTTTCCTGTATTATCTAGCATATGCTGTGTGTACCATAGTGACACACACACACACACACACACACACACACACACACAAAAACATAGACAGGGAGCTATGTCCTGATCACAGCCAAGCCAAAGCATGCAACATGATAAGAACGTTTTTTTTTTTCACATGAACACAGATGCATTACATGTGTCAACAAGAAGGCTCACCAGTTTCCAGCATGGGAAAGACCCTACAGTACACACATCAATGCATTATGGTAGTTTTTTTACATTGCATAGTTACACTTTTGTTACATGGTTATATTCAGACATGACTCTTTCAAACTTAACGTGACCACAGTGGAGAGACAAGCCCGAATGAAGTGATCATGACTGGTGATGGATGCAGTGAGGTGGGGGTGCCATGTGGAGTTATGTCGCCGTGATGTGATGTGGTGATGCCACGCGAGTGAATGATCAACAAATTACTGACAACAATGCGGCAATACAGAAATCAACAACAACAGAATACAGCTTTTAAAAAGAGATAAGACGCAACAAGAACAAAAAAAAGAAAGACAAAACCACAAGCTGCTTTCTGTCTGGGCCCCAGAGAGTCCTGCTTTGAAGTGGTTTGCTTCAGAGATTGGCAGAAGGGGGCGGGGCTTGTTTTGAGGAGTTAGCGGAGACCTTCTGTTGTGCACTTTGTTAATACCTTTAGCTAATGGTCCCTCAGCACAAAGCAATCACAGAACACAACAGCACCAAATGGCTTCGATCGAGCAAAGTTCAAGTCGCTGAACCCACGATCGATTATTGTCCTTGTCTTTTTCTACCTTTCAAATTTTCCCTCCAGCTTTGATTTTATGAAAGTCGCTCCTGTTCGACTCTACAATCTCATTTATTGAGAGACATAAAGTGACACTTGTTGTGACAACAGAAGCTGGAAGAGACTTGGGTTTTGAGTCGGCCGTCTGAGGATTTGTCTGATAATAGCTTTATGAAGCAGCTCTTTAAAGAGGCAAACAAAGCCAATAATAAGAGTTCACTGCTCTGTCTTCCCCTCTGCGGTAACCACATGCCGGATTTAAAAAAATCACAGACCTCTGAAGTGTTTTAAGTCAGTCTGCAGACTTCTGACACTTACTGTTTCCGACACTGGGGGGAGACTATAATTTGCCATCAATACATGTTTGCTTATCTTCTATGTTCTGCCAGTACATTTCCCCACTGCAGGACTAATAAGGGGTAAAAACGTTTTGTTTTTAAAGACATTCCTGTGAAATTATCAGTCCACATTTCCGTCCGGGTGGCTTAATAGCTACTGATGCCAGATGAATGCCATCGTTTTTAGAGAAACTCCAGAGTGCACTGAAGCAGGATGCAAACAAAATGTTGTGCTATCAATTCTGCTTGAAAGGCGCAAGATAATACCTTGTCAAAGATGATTATTATTTCTTTTTGTAGTTGCTTATCTAATTATATATTTTCCAGACTTCCCATTCAGCATGAAATATAAATGATCATGCCTCCATAAAGCTGTCGTACAAAGGCAGAGGTAGTACAGCAGATAGCTATTAGTTGGTCAATTTGTCATATTCCTCAGGACAGTGGATGCAAATTATCACATCAAACTAACATCGGAGGTTTTGAATTGTCTGACTTTAAATACTTATTTTGCAGTCAAAGAGACTTCTGGAATTCATGTGCAAGTATACACAGTTGGATTTCCACTGGAGGATCACTGCCATGTGCCAATCTGGCATAAAGAGAGATAACAGTATGATCGCCCTCGCTTTGCTTGATAAACTCGATGTAATATGTTTCCAATTACAACCAAGGACTTGACCATTGTCCAGGAAATGGGATCTGGATGCGATTGATTTATATGTTACTACTGTGGTGATGCATCTTGATAGTCTGACAAGCATTAAAACTATCTTCACTCAGAAAACAACCTCAAAGCCTCAAAGAGACCCAAAACCCAAGCCTCCCTCTTATTGGTTAATATTGTCCCTGAAAGAAACCTGAAGCATTTACAAACCACTTCAACTTAGATAACACTGCTGGGGTAGTTGTGTTGCCTAAAGTAGCTCCTGCCGCACCGCTATTAACAGGATGCGTGATAAGTGGCTGTAATTAAAACTCAAGAAGTGTTCAAAGTAAGAAAATAAAAATTGTGCAGATGTTACAAGGATGCGGTCGACTTACCTGGGGACACAGGCAGTAGAAGTCTCCCCCTCAGGGGCCTCTGGGGCCGGGCAGCAGAACTGGTGAAGCACTGTTTGGTTGCTGTGTGATGAAGAGTAGAAACAGACGATAGAAACTGTCAAAAGGATGTCATCGTGATCTGAACGTTGTTCCCTTCCCGGTTCAAAATCTAACGCAAGGCAACTAGGTACTGTTATGTTCAGAGGAATAACAATGTGGAATGGTAGGCCGGCAGACATTATACATTTAACGAGCAAAAATTGAATGAGTTTCAAGAAAATATCAGATGGCACAGAACACCAGCCCTTCTCCAAATAGGACATATTCTACTACATAATATCTGACTATATGATTGTTAATGAGGAACTTTTTTATTGAGGCATGCTATTGATACTAATAATTGTACTATGCATATGTTCTTGTTTAAGTCCTTCCAACACCACTGCTGACACAGCTTACTTATGTTTTCATCTGCTGATTTCCATAAAGCAGAATTAAGGGTTCTGCAATGTGAAAGTATTCTTTTTTTTTTAGATATTGTTTTTATTATTATTCTTGTGACTGAATTCAATGAAACAGAGGAGGAGCATGTAGCCTGATATGGAAATCTTATGCAAGTCAATCATGCTAATGATAACATCTCACACAGTCATCATCTCCTCATGACCAGGTGACATCCATCAGGCTGAAATGAGCAAATCACAAAGTGTTTATGCAGTTTGAGAGTTTGATTAATCCCACTTGGAGGAAAAAAGAGCTTTGTAAAGTAGAGACACGTCTCGTATTTTGACGGACAGTTAAACAGACACAATTATTGAGCATTGTCTGTGTTCATTTGATCTGAAGAGTATACAAAGAGAGAAGTAGAGGTAGTGTTTCAGCACCATGGAGAGAGACACAGACTGAACATGTCAGCAGCAGATATAATAGAGGAGAGGACACATGGCTGTTGTTAAAGTACTCCTGTAAAGTTTATTTCCCTTAAATCAAGGAAAGAACCCCCTAGTAAAGTCATGTGGATGCAATTTATATAAACAATCAGGGCTGCCTATTATTTTTAGGATTCAATAATTGTGTTGTCTATGAAGTGCTCGAATATGGTGAAAAAAAGTCTTTGTCCAACCATCAGTTAAAATGTGCTCAGTTTACTATGATATATGACAATGAAAAGCAGCCAATGTTCACATTCATTGAGCTGGAACCAGAGAGCGTTGGCATTTGTGCTTGATAAATGAATTCAATGATGAATCCATAGATACAGTTGACCGATCGATTACTCCCGAGCCGCAAACAAATAAAATACTTACAATATAGAGGTTGTCCTCACATTTTGGCAGATTTAACAATTTACAGGAAGTGTGGCTACTTCAAATGTGATACTGAAATGTAGCAAGGAAAGAGCAAGGGTATCAAATATGAATGTGCATGTGAGAAAGCCGTGAGTGCATTCACTTTCCTCCCTCCATCGGTGTGCCCCCTCGCTCAACCTGGAGGCTACGGCTTCATCCATCTCATCCTTCAGTATCATCCCTTCCCCCCACTCTTCTCTCCTTCGTTCCCTTTTACACTGATTTTCCATCACTCTCTACAACTCCCCCCCTCCTTAATCCGGGTCCTACAGGCACGGTGTGCGAGAGAGCTGTTTACTCAATTACTCTTGCTGTCAGAAGATGTAACCAGTGAAAAGAGCAGCCGCTTTCCATACGCCGTGTCCTCATCCCTGGACACGGAGAAGGTCGCAGAGGAGAGAGTTGAGACATAAAGATGAGAAAGCAAAGCCCACATTCCCAGCAGCAACCAGCCCTCCATCGCTTATCGCCCCTTCTGTTGCCTTTTGATCTTCCGCCCTGTAGGATATCTCCCTGCCCTCATCTCTTTCTGCTTCCCCTTCTGCCTGTCCCCTGGGAGAGGACAGGGAAAACATGGAGACCTCTATGTTTTCTTACATACCAGCAGCATAACTGCTGGTTCCCCACAAGAACACTTAAATCTGTTCTTTGAGCTGCACAGTGAAATCACTCGATACACACGGCACACGGTCCTTTTTAAAACCCTCAAGTTGGATCTTTTCGAATAGCCAGAATCTAAAAGTTCTAAAAAATTGTCCCACTATTTAAAAACTGAGAAAGAAACACGCTTGAAAGGGAGGTTGGGGGGTATTTGACAGCAATAGCAGTAACAATATAGCAGGCAGTACAGGGAGGGTATGACAGCACATTAATTCCCATTGTTAATGGCTCCTCTAAATGGGTTTGCCTTAACTACCATGACACCGCTGTGGCCGTTTGTAATAGGTCGAGAACACAGGCGCTTTTTCTGAGGATTAGAGCGCGCTTTGGAAACAGCAGAACTAGTATAAGTGTATATTCTGCAGGACAACGAATAAAAACATCTAAATTAATGCAAAAATCAATTGTGTCGCACTGAAGCTGTTCTAATGTGCTTATTGACATTGATTGAGAAAATTCATACACACATACACTAAACACGGAGCTGGAGCCAGTGGATGAGTTTAGCATCAAGTCTAGGGAAAGGCAATAACAGCTAGAATGTATCTGTAAATGCACCAACCAGCAACTCTCACACTCACATTTTCAAAACTTTGAACTCATTTAAATGTATGGAAGGTTATGTCTAGAACTATATTTTGGCTGACCCGGTGACGCTATATGACCAACGCTGCGTTCAAAATCCCTCACTAAGATGCTATTTAGTACACTAACACAGTACATGAGATGTATGTGTCCGAAACCCATAGTAGGTGTGTCTCCGATTTTGTGCGCTGACTAATAAAGACGGCCTAATCTCCGACACTCCAAACCTGCTGAGTCATCCTTTTTCTTGACATCAGTGTTTAAAAGAAGCAGAGCTCATTTGAATTGAATCAATATGGATTATTGACGAGGAGGCGTGCAGCGGTGTCCGATGCCTCTGATGCTGTGAACAGATCGGGTCCGGTCTACATCCAGGACATGGTCAAACCGTACACCCCAGCTCGTTCACTTCGCTCGGCTTCTGCCAATCGGCTTGTAGCTCCGTCACTTCGAGCTAATCACTCTACAAAGTCACGACTGTTTGCTGTGCTGGCTCCTCATTGGTGGAACGAGCTCCCCATTGACATTAGGACATCAGAAAGTCTCTACATCTTCCGTCGCAAACTAAAAACACAGCTTTTTCGACTATACCTTGAATAGGGAAGGTAGCGCCGTAGTAGCACTTTGGTAGCACTTAAATGTTACTTACCGATAGCACTTTGTAGTTTAACGTTATTGAAGAAATTGTACTTGCTTGATTCTTGTTGTTCTGAGTTTGGACTCATGGTTTAATGCACTTATTGTAAGTCGCTTTGGATAAAAGCGTCAGCTAAATGACATGTAATGTAATGTAATGTAATGTAATGATGATGAGACAATGCACACACATAACTGACAAACTGCATCAATAGGAAATAGTGTGGTAACATCTTAATCTGAATATTTGAGGGAGGTATTATGGGATGGAACTGCTTTGATCCCTGCCTTCTCGCAATTGTCTCTCCATTTTTTTTTTCTTCCTGCCATCTCTCTGCGCACTTCTATAGCTTGCAAGTGTTTTAGGGGACCGTTTTTTACAGAGACGACCACAACTGTATAAAAGTCAACTATCATGTCATGTATCATGAATTTGTTAACGTGCAAGTCGTAACTGATATGAGAAGACTGGGAGCTATGATTTCCTAATTAACCTCTGTATCATTGTGACGATAATCCACCCATTCCCATGTTTCGGGATTACGCAAACATTTATTCTGCATCAACATGAATTTGTCTCCAGAAAATCTGCAAACCCTTGCCTCCAGTTTCAAACACACTTCCCTTGAACTGTTTGATCAATGCGGCGCTGAAGATTAAATTGAACTCACATTACCTGTTTTCTGATCTTCCACGCCATTGACTCAGTTCCCCTTATGGCCTAAGCTCGCTAATACTGACTATAAAAAAATACCTATACGGCTGCAAACACAGGACCCAAACGCCGTCAACGATGGAAAAGCAACTTTTATTGCTAAACAGGATTCCAAAACAGGATTCCAAAAAACCAGGATACAAAACATGCACACAAGATCTTCCACGATCTAGACAAGACGAACCGACCCAGGGGAATGACATGAACAGGACTGAAATACAGAGGGCTGGTGCAGGTGATTGGACACAGGAGGAAACAATCAGGAACAGGGCAGACAATCACAGGGACAGGAAGTGAAGAGAAACAGAGGACACGAGAGACAAGGACTTCAAAATAAGACAGGAAACACGAAACAACACTACAGATCCTGACATAACCCCCCCCTCAAGGGGCGGATTCCAGACGACCCAACACAGTCCCCCAGGGTGGGTGAAGGGGAGCCGGAGGCGGGACCAAAAGCCTGGCAGAAGAAGTCCGGGGGACGGGCCGGAGGACGACCACCAGGAGGACTGACCTGCTCCGGAGGACGGGCAGGAGGACGGCCACCAGGAGGACTGACCTGCTCCGGGGGACGGGCAGAAGGGCGACCACCAGGCGGACGGAAGGGCTCTGGGGGACGGGCTGAAGGACGGCCACCAGGCGGACGGAAGGGCTCCGGGGGACGGACAGGAGGATGGCCACCAGGCACATAGACCTGCTCCGGGGGACGGGCAGAAGGACGGTCACCAGACGGACAGACGGACTCCGGAAAACCGGGCTCAGGGGAACCGGGCTCTGGAGCCGTAGGTCGTGTCAAAGGAAGCGGCCAGGGTGGCGACCGAACACAGGGAGCCTGAGTCGGCCGGGGCGGCGACGTGACCCGGGGAACTGGGGTCTGCCGGGGCGGCGACGTGACCCGGGGAATCGGGGTCTGCCGGGGCGGCGACAGGACAAGGGGAGCCGGGGACGGCCGGGGCGGCGACGGGACACGAGGAGCCGGGGTCGGCCGGGGCGCCGACGGGACACGAGGAGCTGGGATCGGCCGAGGCGCCGACGGGACACGAGGAGCTGGGGTCGGCCGAGGCGCCGACGGGACACGAGGAGCTGGGGTCGGCCGGGGCGCCGACGGGACACGAGGAGCTGGGGTCGGCCGGGGCGCCGACGGGACACAGGGAGCTGGGGTCGGCCGGGGCGCCGACAGGACACGAGGAGCTGGGATCGGCCGAGGCGCCGACAGGACACGGGGAGCTGGAGTCGGCCGGGGCGCCGACAGGACACGAGGAGCTGGGATCGGCCGAGGCGCCGACAGGACACGGGGAGCTGGAGTCGGCCGGGGCGCCGACAGGACACGAGGAGCTGGGATCGGCCGAGGCGCCGACGGGACACGAGGAGCTGGGGTCGGCCGAGGCGCCGACGGGACACGAGGAGCTGGGGTCGGCCGGGGCGCCGACGGGACACGAGGAGCTGGGGTCGGGTGGGGCGCCGACAGGACACGGGGAGCTGGAGTCGGCCGGGGCGCCGACGGGACACAGGGAGCTGGGGTCGGCCGGGGCGCCGACGGGACACGAGGAGCTGGGGTCGGCCGGGGCGCCGACGGAACACAGGGAGCTGGGGTCGGCCGGGGCGCCGACAGGACACGGGGAGCTGGAGTCGGCCGGGGCGACGACGGGACAGCATCGGCAGGAACCGGCGGGGACTGCGGCGCAGCGTCGGCAGGAACCGGCATTGACTGCGGCGCAGCGTCTGCAGGAACCGGCGTAGACTGCGGCCGAAGCAGGACCATGTCTAACGCTCGGAGGGACTCCATCATGTCCCGGAAAGCGTCCTGGGATAAGGCAAAGGAAGCAAGGGCCGGCCGGAAGTCCAATAGGTCCCAGGAAGTTGGGGTTGGCCGGAACACGGAGGCGGCAACAGGAACGGGCGAGGGCTGCAGCACGGAGGCGACTGCGGGAACCGGAGTAGTCTGCGGCACAGAGGCGGCAGCCGGAACCCTCCAACGACGCGGTCCAGAGGTTTGCGCCCCCCACTCTGGGGCTGGGCCTGCGTGACCTCTGCCACTGGGGCTACGAGCCCAACGGGTCCCGTTGAAGGGGTCTGGTGCCGAGACCCTATGGGGGTTGTAGTTCCCCTTCTGCAGGCTACGAGGGCCCCCATAGGCCAAGCGGGTCCCTTCGAATGGGTTTGGTGCCGAGACCCTATGGGGGTTGTAGTTCCCCTTCTGGAGGCTACGAGGGCCCCCATAGGCCAAGCGGGTCCCTTCGAAGGGGTTGTAGGCTGGGTCCATCTTTGGTCGGTTCGTTCTGTTATATGCGGCTGCAAACACAGGACCCAAACGCCGTCAACGATGGAAAAGCAACTTTTATTGCTAAACAGGATTCCAAAACAGGATTCCAAAAAACCAGGATACAAAACATGCACACAAGATCTTCCACGATCTAGACAAGACGAACCGACCCAGGGGAATGACATGAACAGGACTGAAATACAGAGGGCTGGTGCAGGTGATTGGACACAGGAGGAAACAATCAGGAACAGGGCAGACAATCACAGGGACAGGAAGTGAAGAGAAACAGAGGACACGAGAGACAAGGACTTCAAAATAAGACAGGAAACACGAAACAACACTACAGATCCTGACAAGCTCTCCGACTGGTTCAGCTTGGCTCGTGGCAGAAAAAGATCTGTGCCCACTGAAGTGATACAACAGGGGACGGTGAGAGAGGGAGAAGGGATCAAAGCTCGCAATAATTGACGGATTAGTCATTACCTTGGCAGTCAGGAAAGATAATAGCTGTGAACATGTTGGCTCATTGAAATAACATAAATGCATTATTGGAGTTTGCCCCTGAAGGCCACACAAGATAAATACAGACACAATTGATCTTGGAGGAGGCCACCCTATTAACACAAGTGGTTCAGCTTAGGCGTTTATGGTTGCATGGCTGCTTGCTTTGAAAAAGGGGATTTAGTTTGTTTGTTGCCATTATTTAATTTCCATGTTTGTTTTGATGCAACATTTTTGGAATTAATGCATTTTAAAGTTTAAGGTCAAAGTAAAATCCAGAGTTTAGTACGTGAACAAATATGTTTTCAATATAATATAATAGTAAGATGGGTTGAATATAAATCCCTCTGTTGAGAATGGCTTCATACTCTGCCAGTTCAGCATATTGTGAAAAGAGAATCGGCAAGGAGCTTAATTCAGCTAATAAATGCTATACCTTCCACAAGTCCTCTCATCTTATGGCACAGTTACCAGAAGCACTATGATCATGTTAAATCAAAAATGACACAATTTTTCTATTTTTTATACTTCACTTCCATTTGGCTGTTAGTGCCAGTTCATCACTATGTTTTACAGGCTAAAAGTGTGTTAAGTTTTCTGAGGAAATAAATCCATGGGGGTTTGTGCATTTCTACGTGAGGTTAAAGTGATGTATTAAACATGATTGTGTGCTGGATTATCAGCCGAAAAATATCCTTGAACTAAATGTATGAGCACTGCACCAATCTTCCACACACACACACACACACATACACTCCTCAAAGCCTACCATATCAATTCCTTTACGCACACGCACAGTGAGTTAAAAAAAGCTTCCTTGAAAGGTTTACGTCAGCACGGACTCTTGGGCCGTCCCAAGCGGCTTAGCTCGGCCTCTGCAAGCAATAACCGGGAGAGCTGGAGACGGACAAGAGAGCGGCACCGGCTTTCCCAAGAGGAAGCTGACAAAAGAGGAAGAAAAAATCATTTCGTCCTTGTATTCGATCCCTTCAAAAAAAAACTCCTGACCGTGCCAGTGTCAGGAAAGCTGCAACATTTGAGCTTCATTCACGCCGTCTCATTGTGGCCTACCTGACTCCACTGCGTCCTACCTGACTCCACTGCGTCCTACCTGACTCCACTGCGTCCTACCTGACTCCACTGCGGTCTACCTGACTCCACTGCGGTCTACCTGACTCCACTGCATCCTACCTGACTCCACTGCGGCCTACCTGACTCCACTGCGTCCTACCTACCTCCACTGCGGCCTACGTCCTACCTGACTCCACTGCGGCCTACCTGACTCCACTGCATCCTACCTGACTCCACTGCATCCTACCTGACTCCACTGCATCCTACCTGACTCCACTGCGGCCTACCTGACTCCACTGCATCCTACCTGACTCCACTGCATCCTACCTGACTCCACTGCATCCTACCTGACTCCACTGCATCCTACCTGACTCCACTACGTCCTACCTGACTCCACTGCGGCCTACGTCCTACCTGACTCCACTGCATCCTACCTGACTCCACTGCGGCCTACCTGACTCCACTGCATCCTACCTGACTCCACTGCGTCCTACCTGACTCCACTGCATCCTACCTGACTCCACTGCATCCTACCTGACTCCACTGCGTCCTACCTGACTCCACTGCATCCTACCTGACTCCACTGCATCCTACCTGACTCCACTGCGAAATACTCTCCAGTTCTACAAATCATTTGGTAACCATATTATGCAGGTAAGTGCGACCATTTCCCTTGATTAATAGGTCAAAAGATGTAAAAAAACAATAATACTCTGTGTACTTTGTCATTAAAGTGTGTGACAGCGATCTCATGACTGCACAAGACGCCTCTTTTTTGTCCTGCCTGTTAGTCAATATCTATTATTATATTACTATTATAATATTATCTGTATCATGCGGTTAATTTGCAGTCCAATTAAACTAATAATAATACAGCTTATAATCTGTTATTTAGGCATCAAAAAACATAAATATACATCATGTATATCAGAAGTATTAAAGTGCTGCATGAACTTCAGTTACCAAAATTTGTTTTCCCCACGTGGGTCCTGACAATGCACGTTGACAATTGGCACAATTGGCCTGTCAGTCTGTATGACTCCATATTCATGTTTAATTTGAAGACACATTTGAAGACAGTATTTGAATGTTTTCATTTTCAAATACCATCAGTATGGCGTAAATGTGGGGATGTTTTCATCAGCTAGATAAGTTCTGTAGTAAATTTAAATGATGCACTATCTAAAACATCAATGATACATGTTTGATGATTTAAAGTCAGCCCCTAAAAATCAAAGAAGAAAAAAAAATCTTTCTTGGTTTTCAATATTTTACGCTCTTCTTCAACTCAGCTCCCAACTGTTGGTCCGCCTTCAATAAACCTTAAAAGAGAAGCCTTTGACGGAGGAGGCAAAATAAGCATAGAGGGAAGGAGCCGAGCCCGGGGGGGCGGGGGGGCAGGAGCCAACCACTTCCTGGCGCTCACTTGTCGAAAAGAGCTCCGTCAGCTGAAGGGGTTCACGACTGACGCAGAGCTGGATTTATTTCTTGAAATAAAAATATATTCTGTCCCATAACCAATTTTTTGATAGTGTGACAGATATCTGGGTTTCTTTAACTTTGTGCAGACATTACAGAGAAACTGGCTGGGAAGGCGAGTTTTATTTTGCCACGAAAAGAAAATAGAAATGGTTGCAACCATCATTAGTTAGCTACTCCCACAAACTGAAAAGCAGATAATTCCGCCCCACAATTCCTTGCGGCGGCAACATTCACAGTGACGCACCATTCGGTGGGACGTCTGAGTCATGTTTTTGATTATCATCTGTTTTGTCACATTACAATTTCAAAACACTATCAAGTCAACACTTCTAGGTCACACTGAGTTGTGTTTCATTAACCTTTGTATGCATATTCTTATGATCAGATTATAATCTGCATATAAACCATAACACCGAAGTCTGTTTTTTTTTTTCAACAAAGAGGGATATGAGACATTATTAGTTGGATAACGTATTTAAATCAACATATTTGAAACTGAACAATGAGACAGTTTAGTAGCTTTGTGCTCTCTGTGACAAGGCCTTGGTTTCACCTTTATATTCCTTCTTTCATTTCTATTCCAACCTCGTTAATAAAGTCATACTTTTAACCGGGTTTTTTATGTCATCTGCATGAAGCAACACTTTAAGAACACAATAACGAAGTATCCAAGATGCGTTTTTTTGTAGTCCATCTTTGGAACATTGTAGCTTCACTGCTGCAGAACCACGTCAACAACATCCGGCTGCCATCGCATAATAACTATTAGCTTATCAGCTTAGTCGGATTCTCTGAACTTTCTTCTTTATCCACCCTTTTACAGCCACCACTGAGGTACCGTCTGTCGAATCCAATCACCAAAGGGTTGCATTGAAAAGAAGAAAAGTGTCGCTCCATACATTTGACTTATATGCAACATTGCTTGTTGGATTACTCAGTGTAACAAAGCTGGAACATAAATATTATGTTTAGCTAATGCTACCATGTGAGTGGGCAGAAATGTTGGGGTTGAGAAAGTTGACTTAAAAACACAAAAGGATCCATTGCAACCAGAAGCAGAAAAAAAACATATGCATGAAAATAGCCGTCGCTGATTTTCCCATGAAAGCAGCAGTTTTTCCTACTGTTTTCTCACCAGCTGGTGCCTCCAGTATTGAGCAGTTTTTATCAGCTCGTATCGAGCATCAACACTACTCTGTGTTGCTGCAGGGCCATCTGCTGAAGACTTGGCAGTGGGTCAAATTTCACAGATATTCCGCATGCTTCACGTTGATGCTTGACAGCTATCAAACTGACATGGTTGTCTTAAAATCGTCCGGGGCTCGGGCCGATGAGGAACATCCCATCAACTAGATCGGCAGCATGCATTTTGTGCTGAAGTAAACTGCAGTTTGAAGGACACTCCTCGTTTACAAGTAGAAGTAGAAGAACGAGGAAGAAAAGACATGTAGGCTGACGATGGGGGTGTCATGACACAAAAGGAAAGAAAGCAGATTTTTCGCCACATCACTCACGCACAATCACGTCTTTACTCCAGTATCCCCACGTATGACTCATTTAGACTTCATGTCTTGTTTAGCTCATTTGCTTCTTTTAGTTGAAACCTCCAGTGACATCACGGGTAGAGTCTTCAGCCCCTCCCCTGGCACTGCGTACCTGATGACGTAATCCTGGCATCCAGGGGTTTGACAGATGATATAACCACAGTGGAGGGGAAGGGCAAGTAGCTTTAATCTATCATCTGAATGTGATGTTAATCTACTATGTTGCCAACCCAAATGCGTTTTAAATATCATGGGGAACACACCAACAGGGCGCAAACAAACACATGGGGTTAGTCATTTCTACCTGCGGCCTCCACGGAAAGATTAAAATCTTCCTTCAAGCAAGCATTTAATGTGAGGCAACAAACCCCTCTTTATAATAATGCACGAACAAGCAAGTATTTACATTTTTTTTAAAGGGACATATGTACATTAAAAGGAAAGTAATTGGATGAAGGAATGTGTGTCCGCAGGTGTGAAGAATACAAATAAATGATCAAGTATTCGGGGGAAATTAGAAGCTAAGTGGATGTATCCTCTGTTTTTTTCTCTCGCACATTACAATAAATCACGGTTGAGCCTTGGTTGAGGCTTTGTGTGATGTTGAGAAGACCAGGAAAGCTGATTGGACATGCTGTGCCTGTTCCGATCAGCGCTGCAATGCCTTGGAGCCTGAGGTGGAGGGCTTTGAACATTACTCTGGGTTGTAAAGTTAACCATACCTGACATTTCCCTGGGCAAGTGTGTGTGTGTGCATTGCTCTGTGTGTTTCAGTATGCAGTCAAACAGCAGACATGGAGACTATGTTGGTCGGAGAGCAATGGCCCACAAATGAACTATATCAGTGAAAATTATATATATATATTTTTTTACAAACCCTAACATTGGTATCAAATAATGTGCTTTACCAACAGTTTTTCATTAAAATTGGCCAACAATGCCCCTTTTGTTTGTCATGAATTTATCTGATTATTGCGTATATATCGAGTGCCATATCCTGCTTAAAAGACCAAAAACACAGGCATGTAGTCTAATTGAGGGAAAATAATAAAAATTGAAATCACAAAATTTGTGAGAAAAATCACAACTCCATATTTTCTTCAAAGCCTTCAGCCCCAACATGGGCGTATCATTCAACTGCTCACTGAACACTCGGTGGACACACACAGATGCACACTGGTGCACATGGTGCGAAACAATTAGGATTGTCTGTTGAGGGATTTCCATGGCTTAGCTCTCGCGATGAAATCTCTGCGACAGATGGGTGGACATTTTTCCATAACTGCACACTGTTCCTTCTTTCAAAGATCCCTATTTCCTGAGATGCTGCAGAGGTCATTAGCTCGCTGACCAGTGAGGAATCCCACCATCTTGAAGGGCATAACACATTGTAAGCTGTTTGAGTCACCTGTATGGTCAATACATCTATTTCATGACAACAACACATCATTTAGCAGCTGCTAACTGACAGCTAATAGCACATGTTGTGTTGAAAGATTAAAGAGGTTGTAATGCATTGCAGAGACATTGAAAGAGGGTGAGAAATGAGGGGTGTGTTATCAAGTGCTTCACTTATCATATTAGCACACCTTTTGCTTACTTACACAACTGAAAACTGTCTGCATGTATGAAACTGTATTGTTGGTTATCTGCTCTTAAAGTAGCTGGCCTGAAAAATGTGATGTCACTGTACTTTCAACGAAGCTTCTCTTAAGATCGTCTTTAAACATATTTTGAGTTAATATTTTGGGACATTACTATCAGTGTAAAAATATAAAAAGGTAATCATGTGCAAAGTTTTTTTTTTATATGAGCACATCTTTGATTATTTAATCAAATTGTCTGCTTACATTATGTAATCAAATTGAGTGACGACAGAACACTGATATAGTTTCCATTTGCAACCACATTTCTGAAAAGAATATGTAGATTGCATTCCAATGACAGACACTGTCTGCTGATTTCTCATTACGCGAAATGCATCAATAAGATATGTGAATAATTGACTTCCAACCATGAAGGGGACAAGTCACTATGCAGCTAGTGTAACATGACTAACGGCAAAAGCATATTTCTATGCAGAGCCGTTATGTGGGCGTGCAATATTTACATATAAAAGATGGTGTCATCTGTGGCATCTGGAAGTGTCAAGGACGAGGATGACACATCTTTCACTGAGTCGGCATTGTGCCCAAGAGACAGAGGACTGCCAGTTGGGAGCCATGTTTAAAAAAGAAATCATGGTTTAGCCAAACTTTGTCATTTTGATTGATTGGGAATTATAGAGGCAGTTAGAGACTGTTTGCCTTTTGGCCATGTTATGTGGAAAGTGGAAAGTGGAACAGCATGTATTGGCTCTTCAGCCCTGTGGGGCTTCTCAGCCTGTTTTGTCTTTGCCCTATTTTTTATTCTTTCTTATTATTTTTAGCCTGTCTGTCAATCTGTTGTCTGTTTTTTTTATTTTTATTTTTAAATGGTCTCCATCATCATCTCATCTAGTTTTAAACAAAATGTCTGTCCAACTGAAAGGTGCAGCAATATACCCTGAATATCAAAAGATTTATACCGGGTACAGTTTAATCTAAATTAGTAATGGTGACATGATCAATAAAAAGGGAATCAAACCAACCCTTCAGGCCAACAGAAGTGTCCAGTGAGCCAAAACAACTTTTATCCTTGATTACCGTAGAGCCACTACATGAATGAAAAAAATGGAAACTCCTCCCATATATCGCCTTAGAACAGCTGTTTTCTTGTCCTTTTAACACCCAAACACAACACACACTCTTTAACACACACAAACACACACGACTGGATTACCGACAACTGGCACTGTCTTTTGCCTTGCTCAACTTGGGCATGAAAACAGCTAATATTCTACCAGGGAGTCAGGAATCACCCGGCAGCTACATCCTCTGAGAAATGAAGCAATTTAAAAGCACTACGCACCAAATGTGATATTCATGATTTGGATTCCAGTAGCAGCCGAGCAAAGCCACCCTGTCATAACAGAGCAGACGTGATTCCCATTCAGACTGAGGGGAGGGGAGGGGAAGTAAAGAGCAGAGGTTTGCAGGAGAGGAGGATCTAGCTCTTGAGTATCGGTGGCAGGATGGGAAGAAAACAGAGCGAGAATATGTCCATTTGAACTCATCACATTCATCATCCACCTATCTATTTTCACATGCACTGGTTCTACTTTTCTTTTAGGTTCCAGCGACTGTTCATCCAAATCATCACAAAACAAGATATACATGTTCTCGTTTGTTTTGGTTTTCAACTCTGCAGCTTTACTCTGCTGGTTCACTCTCATGGCTCTCATTAACCTCGATTCCAGCAGCCGACAGCTGTTTTCAGCTAAAAGCTTTTAATAAATCCTCTGTATACTACCTGCCCAGCAAGAACGGGCAGACAGACAGAGCTAGCGGTCAGCTGGTGAACACAGCAGAGCATTTAGCGGCAACAAAAAGATTTGATGGAGACCAAAACAGAGCTAAATGAAAAAAGGGAATATGGGACTTACACTCATCTGGTGGTCACAAACATGACATCACAAATGAGTACTAGTGTTGCTTTGTGTCTACTGAATGTTGGAGTAGGCTACACATTTGCTAACAAATTCACCATAACAAGTTTATAAGGGGGTGATATCTCTGTGGTATGTTTTACAGCTAGCCACACTGCCCTAGATGGCCAATAAATCAATGAATATGGTTTTAATGTCTGGTTTAATGCTTCAGTGAAATAGAAGTAAAAGCATGTTTGGCTTCTGTACTGTGAGTATGAATCGGAGTGAAACAGAATACTTAAGGGCTGTACAATTACAGGAGAGATTTAAAAATCAAATGTTTTGCATTTGATTGGACCACTCAAAAGTGGGCGGGCTTAGAATGCAGTGCCATACAGAGCTAGAGGACTGTGGCTCCACACACACACACACACTTCTCTTGTTGCTAACTGTTGCCGATTGATGGATGGATGTCATGATATTATTGGTTGAAATTAATTGGTACTAGCTGACATAAGTACATGTCTTATTTTGTTTAACAGGAAGAAACGATCATAGGATTTTTCAATAAAAATATATATATTCTTTTCATTTCGACTTGACACTTTGTACAAGAGATTGTTTGCCAGCAAAATGTAAAGAAGGGAATTTATAAGGATTTTAACAAATCCTCAACATTTAAAGTTGAGGTGAGGACAGTGTTGCCTAGCTAGCCACACAACTGTGTACGCTTATGAAAAAGGCTTTTTAACAAAGGTTACTGTATAGCTCTAAGGTTTAACCTTGTGTTGAATGCACATTGCTCCCACAAAGTAAGTCTAATATTTAGAGAAATTACCCATGATAGATTCAGCTTGTCTTTAAGATAATACCTGGAGATCAATGCTAGAGTGGAGCCTGTGCTAAAAAATCCGCAGGCTCATTGATCTGAGAGCATGAGAACAAGGACACTGCAGCATCCAGCAGGCACTCAGCAGGGCTACTCTGTAATGTATGCTAAGATGTATGTGTGCTGAATTCCCCATCTCTAGACTATATGTGCTCTCTGCACATCCCAGCATATGAGATGGCATGTATTCTGCGCTCACGCTGGTACAAAGCCAGTAGGAGAAAAACGAGGCCAGAGAGGGGTGCAGTGGGAGTCACGGCCAGTTCGGAAAAATATACGGGCTGCCATGTGGCATGTGGCACGTTGGGGTTTGTGTGCATTAGTGAGTGTTTTGTGTGTAAGAGCAAGAGCTTAACATATCTGTGAGTGTGGGAGGCAGAGAAGAACCAGAGAAGCACCTGCAGCTATATGAGCACCCTGGGATTTCCACCTTAGGCAATGGGATTGCTGCCTATCAGACACGCACGCGACTCTATGTACACAAACACCCCACCTCCTCGCCGACACTTATTGCCACCCTTGTTGACGCCCACCACTCAAACGCTCGTATTTTAACACGCGTGCACCATGGCAACCCCCAGAGCGTAGACAGAGGACCAAAGGACAGGGTAGACTGAATGCTCCAGCCCAGCCAGGAGATGGCTCAAGCCTTATGGTTAGAGGATGGGACTGTAGAATACGTTTCTGCTTACAGGAAAGGAGAATAGGTAGGTGGGGATGAGATGGTGGAGTAGAATACATTTTAGAATACACAGTGAGTTTAGATGAAGTGGAGATGAGGACAGTCAAAGAGCGAGAAGGAATAACGATAACGGTATCATTTCCTCGGCTGGGAACGAGGAGAGAGGAAACACCCAACAATGGAGGCTGAGAGTGTAGGAGGTACAGATGACAGGATTGCTGAAGGCTTCCCTCAGATCACACAAGCCCCTTAACAATCTTATTCAGACTGAATAACACAATTGCAACTCTCCGTCTGAGAAGTTTGAGCTCGCACCAAAGCAGAAGTCTGCGAGGATAGAGTCAACTTTTCAATCACATTGACTGTTTAGAGATGAAGGCAGCCGCGCATTTGCATTCTTCAAATTATGCCACTGGAAGAGATGGGGAATGCATGACGTGAGTGAGCGAAGCCTTTAATTGTTCACTTAAAGCTTTGCTAATTAATTTTATGCTTTCCTTCAATCAAGCAAAAGCACAGATGAGCTGGTTAACAGCTGGAAATACAGTACAGTTTACTCACTGGCTTTTACGTATTTCACCTTCTGGGGGCGTGACATTGAGTTATTTCAGATGCTGCAAGAGGTTTATTTATTTTTTATTAAAGAAGGTGGAAAATAAACTTGTCTATTTCAAAGCAGACTGTCACAGCCTGGAAGTCACACACCAAGCCATCACTTAGCTAACGCTAAGTTAACTTTATCCCGCCTAAGAAATCGGTTTTGCCCTTTTGTCAAATATACTATTAGACAGGAAGGTCAATACCACACTTATGTTTGTACACTGAATATGATAGTACCTCTAGCAGCCATGTTAACTTGGCTGACCACAAAAGACAAAATCATTATTTGTTTAAAATCATAGGAAAAACAAAGTGTTAAAAATGGCACATCGCTGTTTTACGAGGATTTTATCTCCCAAACTAACTCCGGAGGGGGAAAAAAGCGAATAAACGTATTTCTCAAAATGTTGCACTTTCCCTTTGAGATGTGACAGGCTCCCCCTGAAATCTCTAAGAAAGAGGAAGACACTTGTAGCATGCCGCTGACACTCTTAGGCGACGGCTCAGCAAAAGGAGCAACCAAAAGGGAGAATAACCTGGATACATATACAAACAAATTTACACACAACCCTTATTAGTAAGATTGTGACATGTCCCTGTCATCCTCCTACTAATAGAAATGTATTACTCCCCCTGTGGCATTGACAGCACAGCGATACACCATCTTGTCTGACCAGGATCAATGCTCTAAATGGAAATTACAATGCTGCTTCACGTCTCCTGCTTTTCATGTGTCACTGCTTTTACATTAAGGAAATAAGAAAGTGTACTCTCTCTCTCTCTCTCTCTCTCTCTCTCTCTCTCTCTCTCTCTCTCTCTCATTGTTTATCATTCTGCAGAACTGTCAGGGGGCATGGTTGGTAAATCACGAAATGAACCGCGTGTGCGTTTGTCCGTGTTTGGGTGAATCCACGAGTAAGCAGTTGTTTTTCAACTTCTACTATCCTTGCTAATGTGTGCTATTCCTGACCGACGCTCTTGAGGAATTATGCCTTAATGGCACAAATAATCAATCAGGATTAACAGAAAACAATGCAAATACAGCCGAGTGGAACAGACGGGGCTCAGCTCGGTCCGCTGTGTGTCACTGTGAGCATGTGTGTGTCTGTGTGTGTGTGTGTGTGTGTGTGTGTGTGTGTGTGTGTGTGTGTGTGTGTGTGTGTGTGTGTGTGTGTGTGTGTGTGTGTGTTTGTGTGTGCGGCTGTGGTAGAATTAATTCATGTGACCTTGACAGTGGCAAACAGAGAACATTAAACATCATGGACCCTTCTGAAGCAGATACAGTGCATATAAAAAGCAGAATATTTAATGTAAGGCAACAGCTAATGTCTCCCTGTCTTTTATTCACCCAAGCTGTTCCTTTTTGTTCCTCCTCGTGTGACACCCTTCAGCTTGTGTCTTAATGAGGAACAAGCTGCAGTCCGGACAAGCAAACCTCGATCGAAGGTGTCTCTTCTTTTTTTCTTTTCAATGTGACGACGTGAAAGTGCTGACATTTGTCTCAAAGTCAAAGATTTGCTTTTAGGAGTTGGCGATTTGCATTCTTTTAAAATGTATGTTTACAGTGTCACCATGCTCTCCCGGCGCTACTTAAAAATGTATGCATTTCTAAAAATTAAACATTCACAAGTGTGGAAAACCCCAAGGAGGCGCAGTGACCTCAACGGACCGGGCAACAGATGTAAAGGGACGAGTAAAGATGCCGAAAATATTCAACGTGCATGATTTAACAAAACTTCTGTTCCGTTACAAGTCTCCCAAAAACCCTTTAACTCCACTGTATAGACCCACCCAGTGGTGGCAGTCTACCTTGGTGCAGAAGCAACCACCCACCGCTGTTAAAATGCCAGCCTGGGTACTCAAAATCAATATCTATTAAGCATTCAATTGATTCAACAGGACAACAACTGAGTGAATAATGTGAAAATACAGGAGGAGCTTGAATTACCTGTCAGAAAATTAAGCCGCAGCTTGTCAGGGGATGTGAAGTTAATCAAAGGCAAATCCAGCACAGGCCGTATACGGTGTCTATGATACGACTTCAGTATCTTCCAGTTGGCCACTTCATAAAATCTTTAGTGTCTTGCTTCCCTCGAAAATGTTTCAAGAGCTGACACCCGTACGTGGGCGATAACACGCTGTGGGATTGTATCTGATGGCCCTTGAGGGTAGCAAAGGGTTTTCTGGCCAAACACATTTTCTATATTTAGACAAGAAAATTTGCACTGCTAAAATATCCATGGGGTCACTGAATGTCATATTGAGTTTTTTTCTTTCTTTTTTTGTATCACAAGAGATGATGAAATACAGCATATCAATAGGAGGTCATGTTGCAAACCACACTGAGATGAAAACCCAGCAAATTGAAGAGGATTTGCATATTATAGGTATATCTTTGTTAGGTTTATCGGTCAAATCTCTTCCAAAGAGTAACACAGTGAATCTCTCTCTCTTTTTTCTTTCTTTTTTTTTGTTGCAGTGCACACAACACGACTGCTACTTACTCCGCTTTCCTTGCGAGTCCAACCGAGCGGCAGAGAGTGGTTGGAGTCTGCGGAACCAGGGACTTGCAGCAGGGGCTCCTCTTGTCCTCCTCGACGGAGTCCGGGCTGGCTTGGCTCGCTTTGGGGGACTGCGGCGAGGTGGGGACGAGCTGCAGCTGCTGCGGGTGGTGGGAGGACGGCGCAGGAGGTGTCGGATGCTGCTGCTGAGGCTGGGCCGACAGACCGGGGATCTGCTGCTGCTGAGGCTGCTGCTGAGGCGGCTGAGGAGGCTGAAGCTGCGGCTGCGGCTGCGGCTGCTGCTGCTGCTGCTGCTGCTGCTGCGCCTGCTGGCCGAGATGAGCCGCTGCTTTGTTGCTGCCCGGGTGCTGATGGAGGTTGGTCGGCGCCTGAGGACTGGCGCTGCGGTGGGTCGGGTGGTGGTGGTGGTGGTGATGAGCGGGCTGCTGGACGTAGTGATGGGGGTCCCGCAAGTGTCGGTTCTCTCCTATCAGGTCCTCCACCTTTCGCTCGAGTTCGTCGATGCGTTGGCGCTGCGTCTGGATCAGGCTTTGCTGGTTCTGCACGATAGTGGTGAGCTCCTTCAGGTAAAGAACGGCTTTCATTGGATTATCCAGCAGGCTCTCCATTACTAACTGTAAATGTGGCCGTGTGCCCGACTATGTGGACTTCTTCCGCTGGTTCTGGCGCTGCAAAACGTCGATGGGCCTCTGAACAGTGCGTAACCGGGATGCTCTGGCGGCCGTCTGACGCCTCTACGCTCCGCTGGGGTGGGGGTAGTGTCTCTCTCTCTCTCTCTCTCTCTCTCTCTCTCTCTCTCTCTCTCTCTCTCTCTCTCTCTCTCTCTCTCTCTCTCACAGAGAGAGGGGATCAGCATCACCACAGTGCGGAGGCGGGGCCGTAGTGGACCGGTGATGTCAACACGCAGGGGAAACCGTGAAGCTGTCATGCACGTTTCACACGTAAATCCACAGTGTCCACATCTCATTGCATCCTCCATGTGTGGATATGAGCTACTCCCTCTCTGAAACCATGAGATCTAAGGCTCAAACTTGTTATGTCATCAAAGTAAAAAAGTCTAGAGCTGCTCCATATATAGACAATGAATGGGAGACAGATTGTGTTCTTCTTTTTTATACCCAAATGAACTTGATTCTATTGTTCTCATTTGTGAAACACAACATGTGCGCCGTGTTCTCAGTGTTAACTATAACACTGTTCCCAATTAATTGTATACAGATCGTTGGCTTTCTTTTTGGATTTGGGGTATAGTTGCTCATGTCTACTAATATTGTTAGGCTGTCTTAGACCATATGAATGACACGTATGAATGACATGTATTCATTTTCAAAATGTGTTTAGTTGCCATTTAATGTCATACATGTTTTCTTCATTTGCTTGTGTTTTCTCAGGCTGCAGTGCGATGGGCTCTCAGGTCCACTGTACTGAGGCCTGTGCACAACAACTCATTGCTTGACTTTGCTTCATTCCTCTCAAACACTTCAAGCATTATTTCATCACAGTGAAAGCAAGGAGATATATTGTTTATTGTGGTCTTTTACAAAATCTGGTAAAAATTTGTTTCTGGTGTTGGAGATGTGACTTCAACATGCGAGTTAAACAAGCTTGAGCTCAGGACGTCCCTTTTGTCCATGTGAATGTGTGATGTGACTAGTTTTTTTTTCTATGTTGCATGGTATCATTTTTTGGGATGTTGCCCTGCTGGGATACATAGAAAAGAATTGCATGGTTGAGAATGCAATAGCTTCCTCTTAATGACGCTCATTTAGCAGCACGGTATGAAAATGATTTGATGAAACATGAATAATTTTGTACAGCTTCTATTTTGCACATTCAAACTCACCAGTTTTGTTCTGCAAAAAAACAAACTAAAGGTTTTGGGGGAAAACAATACTTTGCTGTAGGTTTTTTTTGCAAATTGGATCAGGCAAAGGAGGCTGCCTTTCAGTATGTGCCTCGGTATCTCTGACTTTACCAAAAGGGAAATATAAAGCAAGTCAACCAGACAGATAGCATGCAAGCAGAGCAAGGAATTGAAATGGGTTTTAGGTTTGCAGAGATGATCCCTCCTGATAGAGACTGAAGTGATATCTCACTGAGAGAGCACTCGGCTCTTCTTGCTGTTGTGTGCTGCTTTGTCAGATTTTCACTTTCACTCAGTTGTTGCATGGCAAATGTGCATGAATCTTTACTCCTCGTGGTCTATTGTCATGGGGCCTCTGTGTTTGTGGGTGACAGAATGATTTACACTGACGAGCTCATCTAAAATAAAACGTATGTCACTTTGGTAAAAATCTTAATACTGTTTTCATGATCATTCTTTTTTTTAAATCCAGCGGTTGCCCAAATTCTTAGTAACTTAGGTACTGTGTCGGAGCCTAATGGAGGAAAGGACAATCTGCCATATTTATCCAGAACAGGAGTGACATTAACAATATCTTGAGATAAATTCTATATATATTGTTTAAACTTTTTTCAAACTTTTTTCAAACAGCTCAGAGGAAGTATTAATATCTTATGACCTTGAGACAGTGACGTATTAGGATCACAGTGTGGGTTCAGCCGGCTCCCTGCCTCCATAAGGCTGCTTCATAACCTAAGTGAAGTGAAAAATGGCTTGGGCTCCGACCAGCGACGTATGGCGGGAAGGAGACAAAAATGAGTTTTGCAGTGAGATTGAAAAACATTGAAATGCTGCAATGACATTGTTGGTTGACATCAGCAAGGTCCAGCTTTACTTAGTATGGACCTTCTGCTGAAAAAGGTGCAACCCACCTTTAACACCAATTACCTCACAGAGGGGTCTGCGGCCTGAGAGGGTCACACATCTCTGCTCTAAAAGTGTGAGACCGTGCTTGGGCACACAGCATTGCCTTGAGCTAAATGCTAATGTCAGCTTGCACCCCGACAGTAATGCTAACATGCTGGTTGTAAGCAAAGGTAATGTTCACCATGTTCACCATCTTAGTTTAGAGTTTGCTAATTAGCACTAAACCAAAGCTGAGGCTGACGGGGATGTTATTAGTTTTGCAGGTGAATGAAAGCATCAGACAAAGAGTGAAAGTCAGCTGATCACTAAACGTTATATACAGATAATTCATTAACACCACAAGATATCAATTTCCTTGTGATACAGCAAGTCAGGGAATCACCAAAGTTATTACAATATATCCTCCAGGCACCATTAATTTCTGCACAAATTGTCATTAAAATCCATTTAATATTTGTTGAGACATTTTAGTCTGAAAGTGGTCGACTGACAAACAGAGCAATATCGTCATCTCTAGAACATGGCGCACCAACCTCAGGTAAAATCTTGTAATGTCATCACATTTAAAAGCTGTACAACCGTAAAAAAGATCACTGATATTCCTCACTCGATTTTGAAAGTTTGAAAGTGGGCTGGCGTTAAAGTTTTGCCCCGTCTTCAGATCCTCCTCCGGAACTTTTCATTTCAAAACTGTGTTATATCCATATAGGCTTTCTCCCCAGAGTCCTGTTTTGTCTCGGGTTTGTGCAAGTTAAAAGTAGAGCAGCTGTATTCCCGCTCATTATTTAGCGGCGTTTGATGCAGAATCCAACACACACACACACACACACACATGTGTGCGACTGAGTACACTGTGAACCCAAAGCAGCATTCAGAGAAACCAAAAAGATGCCTTTCGAAACGAAAAGAGATGAACAAACAAGGTCTCCTGCCTTTGTTTTGAATAGGCACTCAACACCTGCATTCATATTCCAAAAGATCTCATTTGAAGTGATAGCTGTCATTCATTCTATCCTTCCAGCATTTAAAGTGATTTCTCGCTTTTTCCCCGATCTTCCCGACTCCGCAATAAAGAAAACTGCTCCATTCTTTATATGGGGCAGCGCTTCTCATCAATATTAATAAATGGCTTGATGCATGCACCTGACTTGACTCAGAATGCGAGACACTTCATGCCCTAAGATGACTCAATGGCTATGGATGTGTTTATGTGTCATCACTCTCCCTTTCGGCATGAAAAAAGTTTCGGGGGAAAAAAAACAAATGTTTTTTTTCTAAATGAAGCTGTCACTGCCATCTTTTACTCACACATGATGCCAAAGAAGTCAAGCAAGTTCATGTAGGAAAAAGGGAATTTTCCAAGGACTTTGGAAGCCTTATTTATATTATGATACAAGTGATAAGAGCAGACGACATGATAAAGCAATTCATGTCAGGTAGAGATGAATTACTTGAAATGCTTCACTCTGCAGCGGTGCCAGTTGAGATGTCACTGACACCATGAGCATCTGCACTTTAAATGGTTCAGCAAGTGACAACACTCACTGTTTACGCTTTACACAGTATGCAGCTGTCTTATAAAATAAAAAAACTAAATATCATGAGACATCATCAAGATGAATTGAAGGTCATCTTTTAATATAAACATGATTTAGAGTCAAGCAGCTCTGTGATGCTACCTGGACATAGCAGTGGTAAATGCATATGTTATGTATGTTATGCCAACACATTCTCACTCCCAACTCATCAAATAAAGCTTGGTCAGGGGGAAGATTTGCTTCTAGATTTCCATCTTTAATTCAGATATTTAATCCATTAAGAGTGAGAGAAGCTCACACTGAATGTTTAAAATACTGCAAACACATTTCATGAAGTACACTGCTGAGGTGAGTTCAGGTAAAAGTCATTTTTCTTCATTTACTTTTTTCTAGTATCTCTACACCAAGAAGGAGATGGAGATAAGAAAGAAGCAAATGAGCACAGAAGGCTTTTAAGCGGGATGTGGGTTATGAAAAACAGGCTGCACCTACAGATATTCCTAATATCGTGTGCATTCAGTTTAGTCATCAGTTAGTCTACACCACAAATACGTCTTAAAGATTTGGACAATGGCTTCCATAAAGTAGCTGTTTGTGCAAACCTGAACCTCTATGATTGCTCTTTTCCAAAATGGTGGTTAATTCAAACATCACTATTAATAATAATACAGTGAGACAGGTTGGCCATGCATTCGTCCCAGTGAGACCGGAGGCCACGTAGGATCTGCTGAACAAGTTTCTCTCTGTTTTTTGTTTCCAGTGTCCAATGACAATGCCAAGATTTAAAAATGTACAAACATGCTAAAACAAATGGACAAGGGGGATCATTTAGTTTTATATTAGATAATGAATAGTGAGTCGTAATCAAACATAGGGAACATTGTTGTTCCTGTCTATGTTCGTCTTTCGTGTTAGTTGTCAAGATGTGGGGTGTTTGCATTGGGACCGTTGAGCTTTTTACTCACTTTTAATGGCCTCTTTATTCAAATACTTGGCCAACAAAATATGTTGCAGTCTTTTCTGTCTACTTCTTTCTGCTATTTCAAAAATAATAATACCAGATATCTGATCTTATCATCTCTCACTGATAACGCCATATTGACATGCTCGGTGAAAAATCTTGATCAGACACCTTAGCGAAGGGTTGATTCGATAAAAATAAAAGCTTTATTCTTGTTAAATTGAATATAAGGTCTGATTTATCCCCATTTAAAAGCGTCCACCTGATTAAAGCAAAGGGAATCTTTAACAGCTGCATCTTGTTAACCCCAGGTCAGCGTTGGTGTTCAAAACCAATAGCCATCAGCCCCCTCTGCTTCCCGATTGGCCCAGAGGAGATCAATAATCAGAAGGGACAAAGCCAGAGGCACCTTCTGTAGATTAATTTACACCATTAGAGGTGATGCATGAAAATGTGTGGACGGTGCAGTGCTGGGATTAAGATGCACATTGGCAGGGCATTGAACTTTTCCCATGATGAAAAATGACGAGATAAAGTGTTCTTAAAGGTCTTGATCGAGCCTTTCTTAGGTTAGTGTTTCAGATGAATTAATTGTGTGTGGCACACTGTCTAAAACCCAAAAGAGTCATTGCATTGTACCACCTTTAAAAATGTATAGACCTATAAACAAGTCTCAAGTATTGCTTGAGAGCTGCAGCTCACTCCCATATCGACTCACTTTCCTGTATAAGTAGTAGATTCCCTGTAGCATAGTTCAGGGAGTTGGATATGAGGGGAACAAAGACAGACCAAAGCCTATAGGTGGGCAGGGCGAGGCCTGACCTGCTGTGAACCACCGCTGAAGCTGATGAAACGGCACTGAAACCGCTTTTAGAAAAAAAGACACACAAACACAGAACATTCTCAAAGAGCTTCTCCCTCTGGTCCATTTAACGTGTCACTTCCTACAACACATGAAGGGTTTGACCTCATTCAAGTTAACAAAGAAAAGTTGTATGTCCTAAAGTTTGCAAGAAATGCACAATGGCATGTGGTTAACATTGTGAAATGATTGGTTCGGTTAAGGCAACAATAAGTAGGAAAAAAAGACCTTGGTTTGTGTTAAATGTACGCACCAACATTGGGTAACAGATTTTCTAACAGAACATTACAAGCAAGTGTAACAATATTACGTAACAAAAGTTCAAAGTCAGTGTCTTTTCTCAATGCATACACTAAATGAATGCCCACTCCCTAATACAGATTAATTGATACAGAAATACAAAACAATTAAATGAGTCTGGCTCATTAGTCAACTCGTAGTTTTAGTTCAAGTGAGGAAAAGTTAACCCTTAACTTTTTAGTTGGGTCAAATGGATTAGCAATAAATAACAAATGTGTGCCTTCATCACTGTGTTTCCAGTAATTTCCATCTGCTGCTTGTTTCATTGAGGTTGAAAAGAGATTCACCTCTCGCTCCGAACCCAATTAACATCTTTTGACTGAGGGGAGCATATTGCAAAGTATGTGTACATGTGTGTGTGTGTGTGTGTGTGTTTATTTCAGTTTAAGTCCTTGAATCCACCAGTCTAATGCTATATTTGAAGTTCCTTTTCTGTGTCATTTCTTCCAAATATAGACTAACATTTAGAAAAGAAACAGGATTTGCCTCAAGCTGCTTATTTGTCACATCTCCCCAGTAAACACATACAGGAGTCAGTTAGCGCAACAAAAGCCCCAAAGTCACAGACATGGGATTGTTTCAGGAGGGTCGCCAGTTTGCAACCAGGAATGTCAAAGTGGAAAGATAAATGAAAATGTCTTTCCCTCGTCTTCTTGAAAAACAATGTGTTTGAAGATGTTATTCCTGTGCCAAGGTGTGGGAAACTGAAAAGGTCTACATTTGAAAATGAAAAAGGCTATTTACTCAAGGAAAGGCAATATCCCCGAGGCTGTAATGTTTTTTTAACTCTAAACAAAAAAAATAAGGAAGGAAAATATTAAGACTTGTTTTAAAGACTGCAGATAAGTGTGAGGAGAAAATGTGTGCAAATATACAATGTAAATCACTGTGGATTTCATCCACATTGATTTAGACATGTCATGGTGACAGCAGGTCCCAATCTAATCACCTGACTATCCACCTGGCTGCACACCTGTTCCTCATTCCCTCATTAGCCCAAGTGTGCACACCTCCCACTTCCTGTGCCCAGAACCTTTAATTCAACCTCCTCTGCTGGGGGTTTCTGACACAAAAATGCATTGTCTTTTCCAGGTTTAGTTGCACAATTGAAAACCATTTCACTGCAGTAACATTGTTTTGGGGGGATTGGCGGGGTGAGTGCATGCAAAAAGGGATATTACATTCTTGTGTACCACGTTTGTGATATTGGCTCAGTATCACTTAGACTAATTCTGACTCTTGCTGAAGGACATTTTGACAAGATACATGACAACATTAGCTGCTGCACACCCTGAGCCTGGAGCTCTCGGTCTCAGGGCAGCCCGTCTCATCACCAAGCCCACTCTCTGTTACTGTCAAATATATTCCAATAATGTCAACCCCCCCCCCCCCCCCTCCCCTCCAGTCCCTGCAGCAATAAATACGCTGCTCGTGTCGTATACTGAAGATTAATGACATCAATCACGCTTCCTCATCAAGCCACACAAACACGCTGCGAACATTGTAATCTGCTTCAGTGTTTTGGGGTTTTTTCAGACTAACTCTCATTTTTCTTTTCCTTTTGGGTTATTCCATGAGTGAAATGAACTGGCGCTGCTTACAGCCAACGCTGTAATTATTTATTGTCAGGCTCGACTTCTTCCATCTTACAACTTGTGGAAATGATGGTTTCTTGCCTCTTCCAAGACCGCAGAGTTACAGTTTTTAAACATGAAGGAATAGAGGGAAGAGTTTTTATTTTTATTTATATAGCTCAAAATCATGGATCAGAGTATAGACTTCGAGCGACTTTCAGGATCTGTGTTTTTTTTCTCTCAAGCAAGCTGTAATTGACTCAACTTCCTTCCTACAAAATATGTTCTATTCATAGAATCCAGGTTTTTCCACTGCCACCGTTTTTCATATCAAGTGTGATAAAATTCCTTTAAAGGAGCAAAATTAGAAATTCAGATCTACAATTGAGGGATGGCCTCCACACAGTTCTCAACATGGTGGCAGCGGCTAGCAGCTAACGGTGCTCACATGGCTCACAGTGATAACCGGGGGGGAACCGGATGGTGGCCGTTAAGATTAAGCAACAAATCCAGAGGTTGGGACAGTCAGCTTGACTATAGTTCAGTGGTTAGCAGGTCCATCAGAGGATCGGCCGTTCGATCCCCGGCTCTGCTAGACCACGTCGACGTGTCCTTGAGCAAGACACTTAACCCCGAATAGCTGTGTCTACGGTGTATGTATGTAAGTCGCTTTGGATAAAAGCGTCAGCTAAATGTAATGTTATTGCCTAGACAAGTATGGAATAAACTTGCTTTCTTTATGGACACCAGAGTTTTGTTGTAAGAAATCCCTTGCACATGCAAGTTGAAGACAAATAATATTATGAATTCCTATAGCTCAACACAGTTGTTTCAGCTAACATGTTGCACTTATTATACAGCTGTAGATACTGTATTCCTTTGATTGTGTACTGCCACCAAGTGGCACTGACAACGAAGCACAGTGTGTTGCATCCCATAATAAGCACATGACTGACCGACTCTTTGGTTTAAGTTTTGACACATCAATCCACACTTGAATGTGTTTGTCATCTTAACAAGTTTCGTGAAAGACTCCAGTGTCCTGACCTTTTGCATTTCACAGTCCCCATGTGGTGTTGACAAGAAAGAAGTCTGGATGGCACATCTGGAACATTTGTTGTATGTGAAGGTCTCTCTCATCGGTGTCTATTTATAGATAGAGACCTGCTTTTCATTATCAGCTTGCTAAGCCTGAGTGCAAGAGGTCATATATCATCTTTTCAACATGACTAAACACACACATAAAGCAGAGGTTGATGTTGGGACACACAGGGACAGGATGTGACTTTTCACCATCCAGGTTTTTCACAATCATCAGACGTTTGTAAGTGGTCTTTGGCGTGGGTGAGATATGTGCATCAGCTGTCTATAACCCACCCATAAAAGCATACACCAACTGAAGCTATTGCTGGTGATGCTGTCACACTTCAAATAACAATGGCTGGGGGACAGCCAGTCGACAGAAGAAGCACATGCATGCATGCAATGTGTAGTACAACAATGCCAGAGGGTTTTGCTTTCCGAGGCTAGGAGTTATGGAGGACAGCATCATGGCTAGGTTCCAGAGTCTAAGATTCAGATCACGTCTCCCGTGGTTTATTTCTATCATCAAACTACTCTAA
This sequence comes from Cyclopterus lumpus, assembly GCF_009769545.1. NCBI lineage: Eukaryota > Metazoa > Chordata > Actinopteri > Perciformes > Cyclopteridae > Cyclopterus > Cyclopterus lumpus. Next base: position 6,998,818 of record NC_046988.1, read on the forward strand.
AAATATAAGTACTGAAGCAGCAGTAGTTCTTTGTCATTATTTCTGATGTCTGAAAAATCAGCAAAACATAATCCTGATGATGGTTGAAACACTGTTTTGGCAGTTATTATATTGGAGACCATTTTTCAAAATGTCTAACAATCTGTAAAAAAGTAACCGTCTTTATCATTGTTTGTGACTTGCGATTGTCCTTTTAAATTAGAGTTTAACTTTAAATATCCGCTATCTTCTTTTATGGTTGTGTCTGCAAGATCTATTTAAACATTATGAGCTTGAATTTAGGTAGGTGACACCTGTTGCGCCCCCCCCCTCTCCTCTCCTGCTCCTTTTTAATCCATCAAGAGTTAAGCTGCTTTCCATCGTCTTAACGTTCCGCACATAAACCGACAAGTGCCAGTAATATGAAACGTGATAAAGTCAACTGTGGATATGGAACATCAAAGACTGAAACTTTATTCAAATCCATTTTAAATTGTCCCATGATGTCATAACAAAACAAGAATGATGTACTTTTGTAATAAAAAAAAACAATGGGTCTCTACTCAAGTGCTTTGAGTCATTGCACAGAAAATGGCCATCTAGGAAATGAAGGCACACCTAACGTACTATTTCATACATGCTTATGACCTTTGATTCCTACCGCTTTTAAGTCCCTTAGCCTTCTTTAAACTATTCTAGACGTCTTTCCTTTTCCCTGTTCTTAGTCAACCAGCTTCATCATTTGCAGGACTCCTCACAAAGTAATCTCACTGCACTCCTCCGGCTGTATCGAACATCTTCTTGCGGCCCTCCATGCCGGACATGGCCTCCACGTTCTTACGCCAGTCGCCCACTTCAGAAGTGAGCACCTGGTGTTCAACAGAAAGAAGAAGAAGAAAAAAAAACTCAATTAAAACACATCATCTTCACTGAGACAAGTTGCTGTTTCCTTCCGGCGTACTGGGAAAACCCGCAGGCTTAATTAATGTTTGGTTGTCTTGAAACCTGTACCTTGTCCTGTTTGCCGTCCTCCTTCTTCACAGACTTCAGGTTGGCTCTGAGGTCCATCGAGCCCTTGTGTTTCGATCCCAGGAGAGCTCTCATCATCTCATCTGCCGACACCCTCACCTTCCTCAGGGCAGGCTTTTTGAACTTGCCTCCAAGGTCCTGTATCTTCAGCTTCAGCTCATGGATCTGAAAGATACGAAAGAAAATAAATCAAACAAACTAAGCTTTCTTTAAAAGTATGCGTTATGCTAAAACTTGAAGCACTGAATAATGAGAGTGTTCACTTACATCTTTGTTGTGTTTGCCCACTTTGGATTCAGAGTCATATCGCTCCTCGTCCACAACATCAATTTTTGAATGAAGCTGCTTGCATATTTTCTGAGGGAACGAGGGGGGTTAAACATATCACTCAAACAAGGACATACATTAGAAAAATCTGTTATTTTTGTGGGATATGACCCTTACTTGTAGTTCATCCAGTGATAACCCAGACAGTTGCAAAGGAGGCAAATGTTCTCCTATGTAGCGCACTTTCTCCTCCTCCCTCTCCTGCTTCTCCCTCTCCAAATCCTCACAGGCTCTTGTGAGGAGAAGCATCTGATGGGACAAAACAGACACCAATTTAAAACATTGGTCTGGTTGCAATAGTAAATGTACAACATTATATGTTAAACAGTGGTTGTAGATGTATACGGTAGCATATACCAGGCGTACTTCTGCAGTTGCCAGGTGGTGTTTTTCAATAAAAAGAGTATATCATAACTCACCTTGAGAGACAGCTTGCGAGAAGCTGTAATCTTCGACTTTGGCTGTGGAAAAAATAAATTTTAAACAGACACGTATTTACCAAGGATGGACAAAATTACAAGTACATCTTGAACTACAATATAAAATGCATTTTTTTCAGGGCTTCTATTTTGCATATGTTCTTGCTAGCTCGTCAGCTGTGATACATGGCAAGTCCATCAACTGTTCTATATACAATAAAAACATGTACGTATATGGGAAGTCAAACTCTCCACCACTTACTGCAGCCACATGTGAATAAGATAACGCGTTATTATTAGGATGAGGTCAAGGGGAAGCTCTCATTGCTGCTGATAACAGCTCCGGACGGATAAACACTGCCAGATCGTTGCCGTGTGCATCAGGACAACATGTCCCCTCTCCATGCATGAAGGATTAACACTGTGGAATATAGCCTGCTCACCTTATCCCCTTTGGGATTCATGGCTCTGGGTCTGTTGGGATGCTGGAACACTAAACAGGGGACAAATGAGTGTGATGATGCGTATTGCAAACAGGTTTATATGAGAACATGAAGGCTCATTAATCTATTTAATTAGTAAATAAAGCAGTCACTGAAAATGAATGTGGACCATGACAGTAACATTCAGGAATAGAGCATTCATTTTCTTACCTCACTTCAACTGTTATCATAAAAACAAATGAGAGAAACAGATATTAGTACAGTTTTTGGGGTAATAAGCCCCAGTGAATTACAATCTTATTTGACCCATCAAGGCGCCACATAGGAAACTGACATGGTGAGAACAATTCCCTATATACTATATTCAGCATCTCAGCTTTTTTTTTTTTTTTTTTTTGTGAAAAGAAATCTCGATCTGACAAAACAAGCAGAACGGTGACAGCTGTCAAGTAGAAGATCTGGCAAATCAAATATTCTCATTAAGCTGACATATTTAACAAAGATGTAGTAATCGCCACTGTACAACTGTTAAAACACTATCTGTAATAACTGTTCTGCCAGACTGTAACTTACATAAACCAGAACAAAAGAATTACATGTAATATTATAACATATAATTGAAAACCACACAAAGTGTGAGGAATTCACTGAAAGATTTCAAAGTCAATGTAAAGTGATGGTTGTTTTACCTGTGAATGGGTGTCTATAAAGATGCAGAGAGTCAAACAGTGGCCGCTGGAGACAATGGGCAGCTTTTTATGTGAGCCGTGTGGACAGCAGTTATAACGTCTGCTCCCAAGAATGTGTTGGCACGGGACCAATCGTGAAATATCACCTCCCCTGACACTGCAACAACACCAGGGGAGGGTAATAATAAGTCATGAGCATAACCTTAATGGTATTGTTTATCTGCTTACTCCTGCTGCGAGAAATAATCATACAACATCGACAGGCTGTGTCTTTCACATTTAGGAGTAAAGGAAATGTTTGAAGTCTTATTTCCTTTCTTGCCAAGAGTTGATGAACATGTAGCTGGAGCCAGGAGCTGGTTAGCTTAGCTTGGCATAAAGACTGGAAGCGAGACCGACAGCCTGATTGTGACTAAGCACCTTTTATGAAACACAACTTATGAACATGTGAGTACAAAAACCAAATTGAAAAAATGGGTTATGTGTTTTTTTGACAATTAGCTGTCATTTTTACTTTGTTTTTATACCAAACAAAAAACAAACATGATAATTAGAGAGCTCTGATGGGCTGGGAGATGGCTTTTGTTACCTTCTAGAAAGGAGCTACTTATCCCTGTGTCTCGTCTTTAAGGCTCATGTTAAGATAATTAGCTGGCTGCTCACTATAGATTTTATCATCCAACGATTGGCAAGAAAGCAAATAGAATATAAACTATGCCGTAAACTAAACATGACATTTTAGTAATTATGTTCATGAATAATGACTCATACATCGTCAAGATTTCAAACTAAGTAGTGCAGCATTTGATGAGTACAATACACACCCGAAGAACTCACGCATAGCAAAATCACACAATCATGTTCTAATAATAAGTCAGGCCCCTCTCCCATCGCAGGCTGCTTTTAACTATCAACGCACAACATTAGACTTAAAGAAACAATTCAGTGAAACTAAATGTTTATTTTCTGTCTGTTTCTGGGTTTTTAGTCAAACATGTCATCCTGTACAAAGCTTAATCTCATGCTGACCCCACATGTGTGTCGCTGTATGGCAGCCATGCAGAGACCGTTAACGCGTGTCATTACCACTGATTTATCTGAGGGGCAAGTGTAGTCAAGGTCAAAAAGCAGGAATTGCTTCCTGTGACGTTTGATCTTTCCTAATCACAGATATTATGATATTATGAAAATACTTGTTGCTGTAATTACACAGCGCCGCAAAATAACGAGAGGTTGTTCCAATAGCAGGTTTGAATAGCTGCTATTGTGAAGATATATATTGTCTCATTAGGAAGATTGAAGACAGAAAAGTAACAAAGATGAGACACAGTTCTTTATTCAATCTGTTTATCACTCTTATTCTTCTGCTATGGCTGATGTTGTGCCAATGTCCAGGCAGTGACAAATAAACAGGTATACATTTAAATGAATGTTTGTGTCAAAGATTGTCTTTCTGATTCCAACTGCATCGTTTTATTCAACAATGCTAATGATGATAATTAATAAGAACCTCTGCCTTATAGGTCTTTATTTCCTTAGGAACGATCATATGTTTACTGTGAATATACTATGTGAATATATATTTCTGTATACAGGGGGAACGCCTTCTTGATGTGAGAATATTTCATACTCACGTCTGTCAAAATCATGGAGCATGGAAACCCACTACAGAGTCAGCATCAAAAGAAAAATGTGAAAAGGTTGAAATGCTGCAAAACAAAAAAACAAATTAGTATACATTAGCATGCTAACATGCTAAACTAAGTCACTGCACTTGACTTTGACTCTTTGTCCGGTGTGTTTTCGTGTGTTTGCATCCGCTGTCAACGGTTTCTTGGCCTGACTTTATCCAGATTTCAGAGCTAATCTTAGCCTGAGCTCTGACACTTCATGCAAATCACTGAACCGCCGGCTTCCACTGGAATAAAGTGGATGCAAGTGCTAAGGTGTTTTTGGTAAACAGGGCTTTAGCAACGAGGACATCTTCGGAAGAGTCAAGAGTCTACGCTGAGTGTTTGCTCTTTGAGTTGTGAGGGGGCTTTTTGGAGATTAGAAACCGGGGTGAAAATGAATGAGAATATTTGTCTGCAGGAACAGAATGTTCAAACTTCAGTGATTCATTGTGTCTGATCTATCTGCAATTGTTCCCTTGAATATCTGTTTCCTTATGTCATGTCTCCCCATACATATATCTAATATATGGTTGTAAATTACACGTGCAAATTGTGTATATAATTATAAAATGGATATCAACAATATCTAAAACAAATATGTGATGTTTAGTTTTATTAACTCGATCCCCATTAGCTGACGCCTTAGTGGCTGCTAATCTGGGGTCCACAGAAAAGACAAAACATAATACATACAAAGCATGATGTAAAACAAATAAATATATGTATGTGTGTGTGTGTATGTATGTATATATATATATGTATGTATATTGTAGTGTCACGGGCTGTCGCTAGGACAGGCTAGCCTGGGGCAGTGCAAAAAGAGAGCTGGACACAGGCACGTCCGAGGGTATTTAACAAAAAGTAAAGGTTTATTTCCCATCCCACCAGCAAGGTAACGTCCAAAAACAACAAAGTATCAAAAAAGGGTCCAGTTAGACAACATAAAACATCCCGGAGGAGAAAGTGGTTAATTAACCAAACAAAACTCAACACTGGTGACTCCAGGCTACGAGGTCCTCTTCCTTGTCGTCCTCTTCCAGGTGCTCGTGGGTTCACCTTCCGCTTGTGTGTTTTCTCCTTCCCAGGTGCTCTCTCTTAAGTCTCCCAGCCCTGCCTCAATCAGGTGCCTTAAGCAGCTGCAGCTGGGTGAGCGGTGAGGCAGGCTGGGAGATGTGTTTCTTGCACTGGTGGCCATTTTGTAGCGCCCCTCCACTACCTGTCCCCTTGTGATGCCACAATATATATATATATATATATATATATATATATATATATACATTTGAAAAAATAAATATGTATATATTATTTATTCATATTAGGTCTATATATGTACTATTTCCTTGTATTCATTATTCATATCCCAAAAGCTATCTTTTGTCAATGCTTTAGGCTTAAAATACATATATGTCTTTATATTTGAATTTAAAATCATGAAATTCAATGAATGTACAAAAACCACAAACGTCACTTTTTTTTAAATATGTGAATAAAAATGACCTGCTGATAATGCCTAGGAAAGGTAGGCCCCCTAAGAAACAATCTCGTAATATGTGTATTATACAAAACGGTAATAAAACATTGTTACACTATGAGCCTCTTTTTTTTTTTCAAACACTGTGTGGTGTTGCTTCCTGCCACTAATACAGGAAGTGGAGCTGAAGAAGAGGCAACGCCTCAGTGAGCAATGAGGGCCGATAGAAGGAGCAAGACAGCAAATGTTCTGTCATCATTTCTTTTTCCCGTGATCCTCAGCAGGTGGGAGCTCTATTTCTGCTGCAACCCAACTCCTCTCTGTCTCCACACAGACACACATGCACACAAAAAGCAAAACACAGGGAGGGCCTTGGTACAGCAGGGAAGGGCTTGTCATGCACTTTCTACCATCGTCGCTTTCATAAATAGGTAGGTGACGGCTCAATGTGTCACCTCAAAATTCTCCTTATGCTGCCGTGAATCTGAAGAATTTAACTAATTTTGAACCTTTTGGGGGTGGAGAGAAGGAAAAGGGACAAATCTGCTACAGCTGCATTATTCTCTGAGGCAGGCTGTTGATGTGCGATCTTCAAGGATTTCGCCTCCTCGCCTGCTCTTTAAATGTGTTATATGTCCTCTCAGTTGTCTATATGTAATGCTTCTGAACCAGCCAGCTCATTCATGGGATGACGAGGCGTAAACGTAGAGGCCTGCGGTATCTGTTGGTGTCACTGTGTATCATACATCAAAATGACCCAGAGAGATGTACTTTTTACTTGAATCCATTTCTTACCAGTTACATTCAGAAACAATCATCCCTTTTTTTTATGTGACCCATGTTGCCCCTCGACCAGCAACAAAAGTAAAATTGCATAATCAAAAATACAGAATAGCATTCATGAGGGACAATAGTTTTACTATTAATACTTTACGTACGTTTTGCTAATAATACTTGACATTTTTAATGCATGACTAGTAATGACGTATTTTGAAACTGCAGTGTACTTTCATTTGAGTAAAGGATGTGAATACCTCTTCCACCACTGACACTGATATTTATTAATTTTCTCCATCTGACTGTATCCATGCACCCCTGTATCCTTACTTTCTGGGCCTTGTACAGGCCTCTGTAGGGGCACCGTTGGCTGGACACGGAGCAGAGGGAGCAGCTGACGCATGACTTCAGCCAAGTGGCCGGCCATGACATCCCGCTGCCCGCTGCTCTAACCTTGACGCTGCCCGTAAAGGAGCCAACATGTCGCAGCTATTTCTCCTGCTTGTAGATCCAGATGAAGGGGATAGTAATAAACTAATAAAGGAATATCTCATCTTATCTTAGAGCTACGGGATGGTTCTTGTTGTTGTTTGCGTGGTTAAAAGTGTTTTCTACATGTTTTTGAAGTGTGTATCTTATTTATTTTATTTTATAAGAAATATATTTATTGTATTTAAGTTGTATACGTTACTTTTTCTATATTCTATTTTTATTTTGTTAATCTAGTTTTTATGTAAAGCTGTTTTACTTCTATTACTGTTATTATAGCTTTTGGTTTTATTCAATTTTATTTTCATCATTGAATTATCTCATGTGCATTCGTCTCAAATTGCTAAATTGCTGAATTGTTTTTAGTTTTTTCATTTGCACGTCCACGCTTGTTTTGTTCTATTTTTCTTTTATTGACAGTCACCTGTGAAGCACTTTGAGCTGCACTAACCTGTTGGAAAGGAACTATATGAATAAAGTTTGATCGTTGTCTATTTATTTATTTTGAAGTAGTGGTCCTACCCGTTCTTATTTTCATTGAATGTAATTATATTGATATTGAATTCAACCTTGTGTTAGGTCTTTATACATGCTTTTAGCTTCCTACCTCAATTGCACAAGCTTTTGTTTACTTTAAATTGTATAAGTGTCTGCCTTTAAATGTGAAGTGAATACTGTTGTGTACATATGTCTTGTTTGAGAATTGTATTTTTTTTAATGTGCTGACAAATACAAAATCAGCAATTCCTTTAATCCATGAAACTTTGATCCTTTGAGACATTAGAAGTAATCTTGAATCCCGAAGCATCTGCATTAGCATTTATTATTACCACAAGAGGACTAATTGGGCAGGACAAGTCTATTTAATGCAACTGGATTTTAGTAGTCTATTGTACACATGCACACAAATACCCTTGTAGAATGTGTCTAATTGTGTCCCTAACCTAAATCATTAAACTATAGTCAATAAGTGCATTTTTCTATATGTTGCTGTTTATTTATACTATATAACGTGTTCAAATTTGAGATGTATTATATTTTTTACATTGAAGATACCAACTTCTCACATAGAAAGATACTTTCAGCAAAAAATGAGTTCACAGAAAGAATATAAAGTTATTTGAAATGCCTCCTACCCCACGTGTTTTTGTTGCTGTTGTTGTTGTTGTTGTTGTTTTTTATACATAAAGCAACTGCAATTCAGTCCGAGAACCGAGTTGTCCACACGAGGGGAGCAGAGGTTTATTTTACACTTCGCGGTTGTTGGGCTGGAAATTCAGAACAGAAATGAAAATGATTACATATTATGGGGCAGAAAGGAGCACTGCATAGTTTAGTAAAAGATAAATCAGTTTAAAATGTCGTGATTTAAAAAGCCGAGCATAAATTAAGTTCAGGTTGGCGTTGGGGTGTGGCACTGTGACCGTCAGCTGCAGCAGCATCTCAATCAATCACCTTCAAGCCTTTTTCATTCAGTGCAGACAGAAACCAGCAGGGGGCGGCAGCGCGTCCCATCGCTGATCTCTGCGGGAGGCTTTCATTTGCACATTTATTCGCAGCAGCCAGTGTCAAGCTAGCGGCAATAAAGACGGAACAATTGAAGCGAGACTTTCAAAATACTACCCACGCTAACAAGCTGTTTAGTTATTGCAAATTAAATGTAACTGTGTATCTTCAGTGAATGCTCAAATGGAAAATGATCACTGAGGAGTTGTTTGAGAGTTGGAAAAAAATGATTGCACAGAGACGAGGTTGTGCCATATTGACGAGGTTATGCCATATTGTTTGTCTCGAGAGCACAGACATGTAAAATGCCCCCCCCCCCTTTTACCTATTTGAAAAAGGAAATAAAGAAATAGCGAAAATAAAATGAAACAAATAAAAGGACTCAATTAGCATCACGTTGAAAAAAACAAAACATGACCAAGTGGGCCAGTTTGTTAATCTATCCATGCTTTTTGCACAAAAGAGGCACGATGCATATGCAAGCACGTGTGTAAATGTATCCTCTACTTCATCTATTTAAATACATTACAAGTATTTGTAAAAGCTGTAGAATTGTCAGTGTCTTCAGTAAATATCCTGTTACTGATTTTATTTTGTGTATTTTATTACTGTGCTAATCTGGGACCGTGTTGCAGCCCTCTCACATTAAACAAGTTAGCAGGAGACTTCTAGTGTTCGCTTTGGCTCGTCGACTGGAGGAGGACGTCATTTGTTTCTGTTTTGTGTTCTCCGTTTGTGTGCTTTTATTTTGAAGGTCGACTTCGGTTGTAACCCGCGCCATTTCTGGCCAATTTGAAGCGCCTCGAAGAGCACAAGAAGCACTTTGTCTCGGCGCGGGGGGGTGTTGACAGGAACAAGAGGGGGAGGTTTCTGGGGGGGGGGGAGACTGAATTGGACTGGGCCGGGTTCACTCGCACCGCAGACCCTGCAGCAGGACTTTGGACAAGCGCAGGCCCGAGGACAGGACCGGAGGGCACGAGAAAGGGGCTCAACGTGGTGGTGGTCGTGGAGGTGGAGGTGGAGGTGGTGGTGGGGGGGGGACTTTCGGATAGGGGATACAGAGAGGGACACCGGGCGGGGAGGGTGTCCGCATGATTCCTCACAGCCGGGCTGTAATGATGGTGGTGATGCACCGGGACCAGTGCGGCAGATTCCTGCAGATCCCGACACACTGCACCACAGACCCGCAACCGAGTGTGAGCTGCTGCAGGGTTAGACGCTCCTGCTTCTCTCCATCGGAGCCTCACCAACGGAACCCGGTTTTCCAGACCGAAGCGTGACCCGAACAACCGGGTAACCGCCTGCCTCGACAGCCTCCATTCATACTCCACCACCCCGGTCTGCAGAGGGGGTGAGGGGGGGGGACGGGGACGGAGAAACCGCGTCTTCCTGCAACGGTTCCAATTTGCATGCACCGATTGTTTTGATCTGTGCAATAGACAAGAGGAAGGTGTGTGTGGGGGGGAGAAGATGTTGGTGCGATGCTACCGGGGCAAGCTGTCGGTGTGGGCCGCGATGTGCGTGCTGGTGCTTTGCTGGTTTTACATTTTCCCCGTCTACAGACTGCCACGCGATAAAGAAATAGTGGAAGAGGTGCTGAGGCAGGGGGACCTATGGCAGAAGAACCAGACGGGAATCGAGGACTTCAGGTTCGTCCGAGGTCTCACATTTCTGTCCTTTTGGTTTGAAGCAGTGTTTCCCAAATGATGGCCCGGTGCCCCCAACTGTCCTTTATGCGGGCTCCAGTCGGTCCCTGGGTTAAATAACAATACATTTCCCTTTTTTTTGTGGTTTATTTGTTTTTTAACCTTGCATCCACTTTAGAGCACACTAAAGATAAATAATGCAAATATATAATAACAGCAAACACAGGGGTCCTAGGGAATATTTATTACCACGGTGTGTGTGTGTGGCCTGACCTCCTTTGTCTGTATTTGAAGTCCCTGAACATATGGGCATAATGCCAGTAGACAGTCGATATGATGAGACTAATATAAACCACTTTCCATTGGATGTGCAGTCTTTTTATAAAATACCCCAATCTTTCAAAAAGAACAACTGTTATTCTACCAAAAGCATATTTAAAGCTTGCTATCTGTCAAAGCTTTGTTTGATATCCGACAGGAACATTTCAGTAATGCCAAAAGAGATGCAAACATATCATAAACACTATCATTTGGACAGTGGCGCTGATTTGGAACGCAAACCAGATGAACAGTGCGTGTTGGTCACACTGTGGCAAATTGGTTTACGATCATATTCAGTTGAGGATATGAGGACATTCTCCAGGGCAAAGCCAATTAGGATAATAAGAGACAGTGACACCTGCAGAGCGGCGGACGGAGAGGATGTGATTCTCGCTCGGAGCCGTGGTTTTAAAGTCAGAGTTGTAAAGACCTGTTTAGTCAGATAGTGTCCAATGGATTACTATGATTTACAGTCCCAACTATTTAACATATTTCATGAGCCTGTTACTGAATGTTGATATCCTTAAAACTCCTTGTGATCCTTTTGTTCGGCAAATAATAATCAATTATTACCGCCTGTCTTTTACCAGACTACCCAGCTATCTTGATGAATCCAGTTGAGTGAAACTGTCCGGAGATCACCACATGTTACATCCACCAGATGTATAGTTTCCTACATCCTCTCTACACAGGAAGCTGCTGACGGAGTGCTGCGAGCCACGGAAGAGGTTTGCGGTAACCAAGGAGAACTCGCCGATGGGCAAGGTCCTGTGGTACGACGGGGAGTTTTACCACTCGCACGCTGTCAACAATGAGACTTACCCACTCCTTGTGAAGGTATGTTAACAGACACAAATGGTTGGTTTCCCCCTCAGAGAGCCACAAGACGCATTACTCTGAGACGGGCAGATGTGTTCTTGAAAAGGAACTAAGATCCGATTTAAATTCAGTCCGGTCTGATGGAGATTGATCTCTCTTCCACTCAGTGCAATGCAACACTGTTGTGGGGCCTGTGGGTTTTAACGAGGGGGTGTATCAGTTCACAGCAAGAATGAAAGATACTCCATCTTACTCTTTGAATTTGACTTTAATCACCGTGATGTGCTTCACTTTTCTGTTTCTGTAGTGACATGATATGTAACAGCTGGTAAAGTGATTTATGTTTAGGATATGTCCTGTCCTGTTGTTTTTCCACTTCGGTATACTCGTTTCAGTCAAGGGAAAAGACTGGAGGATGTTCTTCAAGCATCTCCTTCCCATGTTGTTTCCCCTTTCCTTTCCATTTAGAGACTTTACTATTGTACATTATGTCTGGGCTATTTTTACATGGCTTTGTGCCCATGTGTGGGCGCGCATGAGGATGAGGGTGTTTGTGCCTGGAAAGAGCAAAAGCAATGAGAACCTCAGGTGTAGGTGCTGTTGCCGTGGTTTTGTATCCAGGGGCAATACATCTCCACGAATAATGATTAGATCCCATTACTGATGCCACAGATTCGCTGTCTAATATCCTGGTTGGTAAATGCAATGAATATGTGACCCTAATTTGCAGCTGTGCATGTTCATTCAGGAGGAATGGGGGAGGTGAGGGCCAGTAAATAAATATAACAAGGAGAACTAATTATTTGTGGACTGCTGACTTGACAAAACAAATCAATCACCTGTTTTTTAGGCATTTTATTGACAAATGTGTAATTGATTATTAGAGAAAATCCATAATATACAATATTTTAAAGGGTTTTGAGATGTTGTATCCACTGTGGTGGTGATATATGATGTTGGCTAATATGTACGTTGTTGTTGAAGCTGGTGGTTATTTTGCTCTGTCTGACATTTCCCAACATTGTGCTTGTGTGAGTCTCCATCTAATGCTTGCACTATCTAAATTTGGTAGAAGAAGGAACGTAATAATAGTGGGATGGACAAAGCACAAGCTCACACACACATTTATTATCTGCTTTCTCAACTACCAGTGCTGTGATTACAGGTTAGAACACAGACAGCCAACCACACCAAGCTGGCAACAGCCACAGCATCTGGGCATCTGCCAGGGGATGTGCCAATTAGGGCTGTGCCAGTTAATTGCTGGTTAGTTCAAACAGGGCATCCATACAGACGGTTAACTGGACTGTACAGTAGATTCCTATGGTTTCTTCTTCGAGCAGCTAAAAAGTTTGACAAATATTCCGAATTCTGTTTCTCAGTTTGACATCACGGTAACATGAATATATATTTTGACTTCTGGCTTGTTGGTCGGACCAACTGAGAATTGTGAAGAGTATTGTTCTTTAATTGTTTAATTTTATGGACAAATGCATTCATGGTAAGCTGAATTGATACATGATAGCCATCAATCAGCCATACATTACAATGAACAATCCAAACCAAAATAGGCCACCATGTGCTACTGTAAGATGTGTCCCCCCCCTCAAAGTTTAGGCCCCACTTGCTGCCCCCCCTCCCCTTGCTAGATGTGCTGTTAGTGGAGCATTGTCCTCTGACTCAACCCTGTTACGGTCTAAAAGAGACCCTGAGGCATGAAGAGATGTGTGTCCCTTTTGTGTGTGTGTGTGTGTGTGTGCGTGTGCGTGTGTGCGTGTATTAAGTGTGTGCACTCCAGGGGTAATAATGAGCACAATTGTTTCCGCCATCTCGCTTAATTCACGCCTCTGACTTAAATGCAGCCAAGGCAAAGAGAAGGGACATTTTAGGCCCTCGCCTTATGAAGCGTGGTATTTCTGTAGCAGCTTTAAACGGTCCTATACAAGGATGTACTCCAAATGATTATAGAGCAGTGATTCCCATCAGAGGGGTTATTCGTGCCCTCATTTTATACTCCCCGGATGTGGACTGGGTGTAAGTCTGCCAATAAATATGAATCCACATATAGAGACAGAAGGTCTAAACGGTTAGCTAGACCTGATGAATAAACATTTCAATTAGCTAAAACTTATGAAAAAACTGTTTAAGTAATTGGCTATTAAGTGTTTAAAAGGGGCTAAATGGATAAACAGTTGAAATGGCTAAAGTTAGCTAACTGACTGTATAAATGGTTGAGACACCCATCGCTGCCACTTGTGGTATCACTTTTCTAGCAATGATAGTCGAATGCTTCATGCTATGAAGGGGTACTCGAGTTAATCTGATTAGAAACCACTTTGGGGACCAGGCAAAAACACGGTGCATAGACAAAAGAAAATACTTTTGCCAGAGCAGAGATTTGGTTAAATCGGAAGGGTAGTAGAAGAGATGATACTTTTTAGAACGTGTGTTTTTGTATTTCTTTTCTATGAGAAACTGGTAATGTGGGAATGTTTAGCTCAAAGTTCACACTTATTAAGTTGTTCTTGGCCGTTTTTCTGCATCCAGTTAATTTACAGGAATGAGAAAAGAGTGGGTGTTTTTATACTTTGCACTACATTCTTTCTCCTTTTTTAAGGATTTGCTTGTTTTTCATGAAATAATTTCCCCACACAATACAGACTTTACTCTTGGACAAAAGCCAGAAACGAATGTGATTCATAAGCTGTATGACCTCGACTTGGTTTTGTCCACTTCCTTACTTCATATTTCCATGCCGGTTTGTCCGTCAGCACATGAGGCTGTGAAGGGAAATTAGCCACGGTCCCGTTCTCTGCTGAGCACCGGGTGACTCATGCACCTGCATCAATTTTAGGGTGCCGTTTAAGAGAAAATTCATATTTGTTTTTCTATAGGTGGCTTTGTGTATTTATGTGCGTGTGTGTGTGTGTGTGTGTGCGCACTAACAGAGTTGCATGTCTCTCCCTCCGAACAGGACAACCCTCTGCAACTGCCGCTGAAGAAGTGTGCAGTGGTGGGCAACGGCGGCATCCTCCGGCGCAGCAAATGTGGACGCAACATTGACCAAGCCGATTTCATCTTTCGGTGAGAATAAAGGGGCTCTGCGGGGGCTGTGAGCGCCCGCGTGTGCATTTCATATGGCCGCTTCACTGCGCCTTCCAACGTGAATCGGCCGTGTCCGAGAGAGCAGCCAAATGCAATCAGTGATAATGAGATCTGGTGTCGACTGCAGCCAAGAGGGAAGACAGAGACAGAAACAATGGGCCACGGGAGGAGAGAAAAGAGGTTGGGTGTGAGTAAGCAAAATAGGAACCGACTGAGAGGAGATGAGGCAGAATAAAACCATATGGTGGGGCAAAATTTGAAGCAAACTCAATGTTCGATTAAAAAAATTAAAATGAGGTGATGGGCAGTTTGGTGAAATTACACATGTTAAATATGACATTAAGGCGCTTCTCTGTTTGAAACACATATTCAAATAGATGCATTTGCATGGGTTTTGTTTGAGGCACCAGCTCTGAGAACGGGGCAACTACTCCAGAGTGTGGAAGCAGAATGAGTTAAAGAGAGAGCTGACATCGCAGACCTTGGGCGTAGGGAAAATTAATGACCCTTGAATTTCAACAAAATGCCCTTTGAGAGCGCCGGGAAAGTGAATTGAAAAGCATTCCACATTTGTCATGGACAAATCACATTGGAGCGAGTAGAACAAAACAGTCATACAAATACAGTTTTATTCAGATTATAGTCAAAGAAATCATCTTTCTTCAACAACTTTGTATGATGTTCACGCCGCATGACCTTCAATGCGTGTTGATTGACTTCTTAATATGTGCATTATTTATTTTTGGACTTCTCCCTGAACCTTCAGCATGGTTTTGTTTTTTGACAACAAAAGTATATATTTTTTTTTTCATACAAGATGTCCGAAACTAAAGGTAGTGTTTCTTTGCAAGTCTACAATGAGCTAAAAAGTAAGAAAAAACTGAATAATATGGAGCCCCAGATGGCTGGAAGGTCTGTTCCGGCATGCCTAACCATTTACATCACAGCAGTCTCAGCCACAAGACACAACATGCAAAAATATTCATTTTATGTAATATTAAAACAAACTGACATTACGATGAGTCGTTGGACCGCAGAAATCTATCGAAACTCCTTGAGCCAGATCATCGTTCAGCCAATAATAGACTAAGGCACATGACAACCTCATCTGGCAGACAGTTACTTTGTCACTTTGTTAAACAGTCTGTTTTGAGACTGTAATACAAAACAATGAAATGTTACTCAAAAAAGTACACCGTTGCTTGTGAATTAAATAGTTTCTTTATCGAACCAGTTGGTTTATTCTCAGTTAAAAGGAGGGATGCACTCGAATGCAATGCTGCACGAGGAAGCTTGTTGAAGCTTGTTGCAATCCAGAGTATCTGCAAATCAAAGCCTTGTCTGTGCTCTTCTCACCATTGAGTGCCTTTTTGTTTGTGCACACATTGAACCCATTGAAGGCAACTATGTAAAGGCTTGAACAGGCTCACAGTTTGGTCCACTGCTGTTACAAAACACTCCTGACACAGTAACTAAAAGGCTTAGAAGAAGTCGATAAATGTGAATTTAACGTGGAAAAAAAGACCCATGGTCAACATATTGCACTCTCCACCTTAAGACCCTCTGCACCAATACGCAATGGTCAGCACATCAGAGGAGCTGGTGTGATTGTCCAAGATTGCTATCATTATATCATTTGCAATCCAAATGACAATGTAATGGCAGATTCTCCCTTTACCAGGTGTCCAAGCATATCTGCCCTTCTGTGGCACAAAGTATGATTTTTAAGTGTGTCCTGCAACTTCATTTGCAAAATTAGCTGCTTAAAACTGCCTGGCTGTCTGGAGAAAAGAAGGGGGAAAAAAGCGTATTTTCAATAAATGCAATGAGTACCAACCCGTCTGGTAACACAGAATTATATTTAGCATTTTACTTTTTCACATTACTGTACATTCTGCCTGGTAGAGATCCAAACACGTCTTGTCATCATTGATACAGATAGAGTAATCTGTCAGCATTAGGGAGTGACCCAACTGCTGGCAGAACGGTTACTGAGATAAGTGAACCTAAACTTTGAGCCGCAGCGTTAATGCATCGTTTACTTACATTTTCTGTGTGTGTGTGTGTGTGTGTGTGTGTGTGTGTGTGTGTGTGTGTGTGTGTGTGTGTGTGTGTGTGTGTGTGTGTGTGTGTGTGTGTGTGTGTGTGTGTGTGTGTGTGTGTGTGTGTGTGTGTGTGTGTGTGTGTGTGTGTGTGTGTGTGTGTGTGTGTGTGTGTGTGTGTGTGTGTGTGTGTGTGTGTGTGTGTGTGTGTGTGTGTGTGTGTGTGTGTGTGTGTGTGTGTGTGTGTGTGTGTGTGTGTGTGTGTGTGTGTGTGTGTGTGTGTGTGTGTGTGTGTGTGTGTGTGTGTGTGTGTGTGATGTTCAATACACATGTATGTTTTGTTCATTTAGGTGCAACCTTCCACCACTGTCTAAGGAATATGTGGAGGACGTGGGAATCAGAACTCACCTGGTTACAGCCAACCCCAGCATCATTGAGAAAAGGTGATCAGTCAGAATCAATAAAACATGCATCACTTGTAAAGAGATATTGATCACCTTCAGAAGAGAAGACATGTTAGCACAGCGTAGGTTTGAGCGTCCGATCACACATACAGGAGCTAAAGGGTTATGTTGTGGCATCAGTTAGGAGATGTACAGCGAGGCATCCATTTTGAAAGCGACAATAATTCAAACTTCATACGGCACTTAAGAAACAGCGTTTACAAATGGAAATTGAAATGTGCATTATCCATGGCGATGTAAAAGTAACACAAGGAAATATAAAAACACACACATGAATAGGATTAAAAGAGTGAAAGTAAGAATCCCCCCACTGACAGTTCATTTTAAACTGTAAAACATTTGTTTTAGAAAATCATTTAATGTTGAACAACATTTAATGTTGAAAATCGTGTGCGTGTGGCTCCACATTTAGAATAACTCCGTCACCCTTTTGCTCAGATTCCAGAACCTCCTGTGGTCGAGAAAGGTTTTTGTGGACAGTATGAAGGTCTACGGCTCCAGCTACATCTACATGCCGGCGTTCTCCATGAAGACCGGCACCGACCCGTCTCTGCGGGCGTATTACGCCCTGGCGGACACCTCTTCCAACCTCACCATGCTCTTTGCCAACCCCGAATTCCTGCGCACGGTGGGAAAGTTCTGGAAAGCCCGCAGCGTGCACGCCAAGCGCCTCTCCACGGGACTCTTCCTGGTCAGCCTGGCCTTGGGGCTGTGCGAGGAGGTGACGGCCTACGGCTTCTGGCCGTTTTCCGTCGGCCTGGACGAGCAGCCGGTCAGCCACCATTACTACGACAACATCCTGCCCTATAAGTGGTTCCACGCCATGCCGGAGGAGTTTGTCCAGCTTTGGCACCTGCACAAAAGCGGCACGTTGCGCATGAGACTGGGACTCTGCCCCCGTCAAGAAGGAGGGAGTTAGAGCTTCCGGGGCGAGTGAAGCCAGAGCGGCCGGTTGGAGTAAAGTGGGTGAAGACATTTGAATTGTGAAGCGGCAGGAAGTGGGTCGTCACAGGGGCGCATATTTGCCTTGAGGAACCTCGACACTGCATCTGTGTCCATACTCACTCCTGCTGTCCCGCCAGCTAATCCCTTATTACCATGAGAATGTCCTCCACCCAGACCAGCAGCATCAGGGAGAGGACACACACACACACATGCAGCCAAAGACACACACATTCTTGCCATGTCTCTTCTCCTCGTTCGTGAAATTGTGGGCGTGTATGTGCACGCGTGTGTTTTGTTTGTGGTTGGCCTCAGCTGGGACTGAAAATGTGAGGTTGGTTGGGTGGGGGATGTATTTTATTTAAATTTAGTTTCTGTATCTGACTGACATATGAGGCAGCTGGACCAAACCCCCCTCGGGGTCTTGTCAAACAGAGACAGAAGGAGTGGAGGACCACGGGCAATAATGAAAGGCACTGAAAGACTGTCGAAATACGAGGAACAAGGGAGAGATAATGGCGTCCTGGTACCTAGTAGCTTGAATAGGACCAAAATTTAATGGAGGAAAAGAAAAAAGACTGGCAGGGGGGGGAGAGGAGTGAAAGCAGGCTGGTATGTGTATGAATGGATTATTCTCTCCGCTTTTCTTCAACCGAGCGTTTGCTTGGCATTCTCTGGTTCCAAATAGAGCTTTACTTCAAAGCAGGAGTCATTAGAAATGGAGTCTTAAGTCCTTGAATGTTTACCCAAGTTGCATATGAACTTGTCACTGAAAAGGGGAAAGGAGTCCATTCTGGTGTCCACATATTGTTTGGGTTTGCCAAATGGGATTTTCAGGATTAATGTGAATTTCTTTTTTCTTCTTTTTTTAAGGTGCATCAATGGCTACGAAGAGAAGGTATAATGTCTTTTCAATATATGTAATCAGAAATTAATTTATTTTGCAAACAAACCTCACACAGAGGTACCTCATTTCAAAGTGGAGATCATCATCGGCTGACTATTTGGTACAATTGACTCCTAAGAAGGCTCCTTAGAGGGGACCGCTACCAAGTCATCTCGTGGAATCTGGACTATATGTGCCAAGCCAAGGGAACAGTGGTCTCTTTGATAGCCACGCCAGCACTGTCCTTGTGCTCTAAAAGTCTAGACACTGATATAAAGAGAGGTAGTGGCAGAAAAAAAGACTGGATGTCCCAAAGGGGCATTTTAATGGGTGATTTTTTTATTTTGCAGAAGGGAAAAACGACAACATGCCAACACAACAGACACGGCAGTTGTTTTGTTTTCTACACTCGCAGGCCTTGTAGATGGAAAAGGTCATTTGAAATGGTTTCTTTTCTAAACCTGTTATTTAAGAGTGATAAATGTGAGCGTGCCATATTGTGTACCGCAATCCTTGAAAATACTCCTTGGACTCAAGGTAGAGAACATGTGGATAGTTTAGTGCTTTTATTTTGCTCATTGTTCATTGGTCAGTGTTCATCAGGCTCACCGAAACTCGAGCCAGATGAACACTTTGAACTCCCCCCTCCACCCACGTTTTACTTGTGGTGTTTTATTATTTGCACCGTTTATTATTTTCTCTCCCCAGTATTGCGAATGAGTGAGATGTGACTGAACTTTTGAGAAAGAAAACGTGCATGTGCTTTCGGTACACAGATTTTGTATCTATTTCCATTACGTTCTGATTTCCTGTCCTCATTCCATCCTATCTGAGTGATACAAGAAGCTGAAGTTTCTTATCAGAAGGCAGATCTAATCTGTCATGTAAATATTGGTCTGTTAGTGTATTGGAAAATTGGTTTGAGATCTCCCAAGCTCAACAAGTTCTTTAAAATTATACTTTTTCAAAAGCTACTTGTGAGCCAAATGAACTGCAGTTGTTTCCACCCAGAAAGCATCTTAACATTGTTATGCTGCGCTCTTCCTGCTACAACCTGCACAGCTTGCATCTCTGTGCAACTTGATACTTAAAGCACTAAAGTGACCACCATACATTTTTAAAGGTTTTTCTTATTGATCTACAGTGGAAGAACATGTAAGAGCAATATGATCACCAACGAGGGCAGCATATCATCAGCGCTGTTGTTTTTTACATTTCAATCACAGGTTTTCATAACAATGGTTGAACACGCCAACATGTGCTCTGCCGTTGTGTTTTATCATATATTGTCAGTATCAAATTTCAGAAAATGAATGGAGATTGTGCGACATTTTGGGAAATGCACTTATTAGCTTTCTTCCCAAGAGTTAGATGAGGAGATTGATACACTCCGTCTGAATGGTAAATATGCAGCTTCAGCCAGTTAGCTTAGCATAAGGACTGGGGAACGGTTGGCCTCCAAAGCTCACTAGTTAGCATTTCTCAGTTTAACTTGGAATTTACATTTAAAAGCGAGATGACCGCAGAAATTGACTAAACTATACAAATATTCAAATTATTAAATTATAAATATAGGCCCCACAGGAAGAAATCTGCACTGACTTTATTCGGGGTGTGGAATCTGCCTGCCGAGCTCATGGCCACACTGGAAGCCTTGATGATAAGTAATTAATGATCATTTTGTAAGTAAGATAATACATCATTTCAGAGCATATAAATACAACACTAGCTGTTTCCCCCTGTTTTCTTGGTGTCCCTTCATATTTAGTATAGCACATGTAAAAATCATAATGTAAAACTATTTCTTTAAAGTGTTAGCATGTGGTCAGAGGAGGGAAGGGAAAAAAAGCTGAACATGACTGAAGGAAATGGAGCATGGCGCGTACACAATGGCAGCACTGTCCATTTTCTTGCACACTCTTATGTGGCTACAGTGTGACCAATTTGGTGTCCCATGTTTGATCCCCGTAGCGGCCATGTTATCGGCTACACTGTCCTTAAGCAAGGCATATAAAGATTATATTTCCCCTCGTGATAATGCCTTCTACTGTTCGTGCTGATGTCTTCGTGCAGGTTTAACACAGCAGAGTAGAGATCCGATCATTAGAAGCAAAATCTGTCTGTCATTTCTTCGTGTGTGAGGACATGCTGTGTCACAAATGACAACCTTAATATGAAGCGGGTCAAATAGTAAATGCAAATACATGTTGGTATTTTCTTTGAATCTGATGAAACTACTGAATGTTCAGGCGGAAAAGAAAGAGTTAAAGCTGCGATATGAGGGATTTTAACTGGGATTATATCATCTTTCAAATAATTTCATTTTTTGTTTGTAAAATACAAGACCATTTTGGTGAATATTGGTGCAGTCTACGAGCTGCTTGCTGCCCGTTCCTCTTTAGTCTATTTGGGTGACCTAGTGGATGGAGGGGGAGAGTGACAGCATTACTGTCTCTTTTTAAAAAAAATAATAATAATTTTCTACCACGGTCCTGCCAAAGTCATACATTTTCAAATTCTACACAGCTTTTAAAAAAGATTAAATTAAACAAATAGTCAAACATTTTGATTATATTTTAGGTTACACGATACGATTATTCTCCGATAGATAATTGACACAATTTGGTTTTTTTTTTTATTCAGTAAATTAGGTTAAAACTAATACGAATAATTTGTAAAGACTGTTTGACTCGTTTTGTCTTAATGCCGGTCCAGAGGGCTCAACATTCCTACTTGTTTAAATATTTGATGTTATGCCAAGCTTGTTTTTTTCCAAACCGGTGTAAATGTGCTTTATTTATCTTGACTGGCTGAATTTGTTAAATAAATAAAAAATAAAAAAAACTTCTGTAAGGCATTGCTGTTTGTGCCACCCTGACTGTCACCTCCTCTGCTCATTCATGTCATCTGATATGAACAACCCTGCCTGAGCATGTTATGTTATGTTATGTTTTATATATATATATATATATATATGTTTTATATATATATATATATATATGTTTTTTATATATATGTTTTTTATATATATATATATATATATATATATATATATATATATAATCTCAAACTGGACTAAAAACCAACTGTATGTGTCATCTGGAATAAACTGTGGTGGATAAATAAGTAAGTAATTAAATGAACAATAACCATATAAAAAGACAAAAAAAAACACTGGTATCCAATAAAAAGAAGGAAAATTAAAGAGTGATCTCAGCTGTGTGCTTTCATTTCACGTGATGTTGGAGCGCCACATGGTCACGGTTCTGCTCATTTTGAATGAATTTTGTTTTATAGCCCGATATGAATGTGAAACAGAAGACACATTTACTCTTCTGTTTCACAGCCCTGTCTGTGGCTGGTTTTCTGGGCTATGAATTTTTGAAAAATGGGTCAGCAGAAGCTACCCAGCTGTTTCCCAGGACACAGTTTCCTGCTGCACTGTTTAGCTTCACATGGCTGTTTTATTGATCAAGGCCCTCGATGGTCTATGATGGATGGATCATATTGCGGATGATGGAGATTTAATTAATGAGGCTGCATTACATGTTAAGGGAGAGTTCCACCATTAGATAATGATGGTATGTTAGGGATAGGGATGCTCGCAGCATGGCATGGTATTGGTTGGTCTGTCATATAGTTGGTAGATCCACCAATTTGGTCCAGTCTGAAATATATCAGCAAACTTATTGGATTGGGTCAAATAAACACCCATCTTTTAACCCACGGTGTTGTTAAATTATTTTGAAATTAAGTTAATGTGTTTTCAGCACGTGTTACGTTGTTTACATTTTATTTAGTTTATGTACCACAATGTTTTCCCAAAACCTAACTACGTGGTGCATCCTAGTTTGATGCCAAACTGAGATGATTAACATGGTAATCATAGCCTCTAAAATACCAGCATGTTCATTATTATGTCAGATATTTGACATCGTCAAATAAAACCTTTTAAGAATTGTCAAAATAGGAGCTTCATGCACTTTTTCACAACAACTATGTATCATTTTCTATATAGAAATAGGAGCGTGGCAGTTTGAAAACAACCTCACTTTTTCTCCACTTGCCAAGTTTATGTGTGATGTCTATTTATGGCACCATGGCAACCTATACCCATAGAAAGTAGCAAATGACAACTTGAGGGGGATTAAGAAACTCTCCATCTCTCTCCGCATGCACATCAGCTCTGCTTTATTAAAGCTTATAATAGCAACTCTGGACACGGATAAGGGTTAGTGCCTTTCCATAGCAAACGGTTCAGCTCATGACATCACATGAACCTGAATATAAGCTTGTGTGTGTAGTATAATGTTTACTTTGAATATGCTATAGGATATGGTGGTTGTGTTCAGTTACACTGAAATATGAAATATAAATTAATTGTCAATTTTATTTATTCAATAATGAAAAATAGAAACAAAACCACCTGGGGGGACTTGTTTGGTGACGTTTCCTCACTCCCAGTGTTACCAGTGTTCCCAGCACCAGAGGGGACGACCTTTCTTCTCTTTAATGAGACAATAGTCACATTTGCCAGTTATCCAGCTTTTTGTAGCGTACACTTAAGCCCAGTGTGTCCAAATCTAAGTCTTGATATGACTGTTTCCTCTCTCCTGTTCCGCCCTGCACGTCTCATTTCTTCCTCTTTCATCTGATCTCTGTCCAACTTCTAGGGGGCGCTAGAGAGACAAATATTATAACCAATATCAGATGTCTATTTTCACCAATCCTGTCTAGCATGCAACATTTGGTGAGTTTTGGAGTATGGCAAGTTCCCCAAATATGTGCTCAATTGTGTCCTTAGTATTTCAGTGCTCGGACCCTAATTCTTCCTGAATGCCAGTACAAGGTTTTATTGCAATCCATCCAATGGTTGGTGAGATATTTGAGTCAAGTCACAAGCATAGCCCCACATCTTAAACATTAATTTAAAGTTAAGATACATGAAATGTACTTAGAAGTACACAAATCAAGTACTATTTGATCATTTCCATCATCGCCAAATCAAAACATTAGGTAGCCTCATATGGCCTTTTAGTGCTTGGGTCAGATGTGCTGTGGCGCTATGAAGTATCAGCAACTTGCAGTCTGAAGGACGTCTCTGAAATTGATCAATAGTGTAAAACCATTTTATGGTGGCCATGAATACGCAGTTGGATGGTATTGTGTTTCAGGCACAGACTCCATTTCTGCATCCAAGAGATTGAATAATTTAATTGGCACCTCTCTGTTGGATATTGTTAATGTGTCTTTGCTAACAGGCCATGTACCACATTCCTTCAAAGTAGCTGTAATTAAACCACTTCTTAAGAAGCCCACTCTTGATACAGACCAATCTCTAACCTTCCCTTCCTCTCTGATCTTTGAGAAAGTAGTTGCAAATCAGTTGTGTGACTTTCTACATCAGAATAGTTTATTTGAAGAGTTTCAGTCATTGGTCCGGCCTCCTTCGCGATGCCTCCTGCCTGGTGGGCCGGCGCCCTGCCCCCATGGCCCTGCTGGACATTTCTAGTTGATGGTTTTAATCGATCAGGCCTAAGTAGTCTTCCAAGTTAATACTGTAGCTGACCCCAGCCGGACAATGATGAAGCGTACTGATGTTTCAGAAATCTTTTATTTTTGAACACAAATGTTCCTTTTCCATAAAGATCCAGAAATCACCGTAAGAGCTATGGAACAAATACAACAGAAATTAGCTCTTACCAATGCACAAATTAATTAAAATAAAGTCACTAAACATGTAATTAAAGCCTAAATAAACACAAAGTACCTTGTTCCCGTTCCAGCTAGGAGCTTAGCAGTCCGTAAAGTGGATTGAAGAATAAACAAACATGAACTCCTTCTCCTTCAGTAAACGTAAAACTAACGGACTTTTTGCAATGTCAAGTTGCGACAGGTACATCTATTTCCGGTCTCACCGGAAGAACTTCAAAATAAAAGGACCAAAAAAAAAACATGCAAAGGCACTTACAAATAAATTTGTGCAGGAACTAGTCAACATATTAATGGAACATTTTCAGAGTCATTTACACTCCCACCAATCATGAGTAAATAATGTAACTGTATAGAATTTACATTAAGCACAAATGATTTTTAACTGAATATGACCTTTCATAAGTAAGAAAGTGACGAGCCTTTATAAACCGAGTTCACAAGCCGTTTTGAAAAAGTATTGTGAACCATAGGGGAGTGAGTAAGTTTAATCAGACTCCAGCAGCAAGACCAACTTTTGGACTGGTCGTTCGACCTCAGACATCTTGTGGAGACGCTCTCCCTTTTTTCCAAGCTTCTTGTCGCCGAGGCGAACCTTAACTCTCCTCACTAGTCCGTCTTTGTCAGTTGTGGTTACTGAAACCCTGCCCAATCTCCATTCATGCTTGTGCACGTCTTCTTCTTTCATCATTACAATATCTCCAACTTGCAGATTTCTCCTTGGTGTATGCCAACGCTGTCTGAGAGCAATGTTAGCGAGGTATTCCTTTCGCCATCGACTCCAGAACTGTTCCGCCAGGTACTGAACATGACGCCACCTCTTCTTGCCATACACGTCTTCTCTGACAAACTCACCTGGAGGAGGCAAGGCCTTGACAGATTTCAGAGTGAGAAGATGATTAGGGGTGAGCGGCTCGAGGCTATGAGGATCACTGAGGTTATTAACGGTCAGTGGTCGACTGTTGACAATTGCCATAGCTTCATAGAGAAAAGACCGCAGGGAAGCATCATTTAGCCTACCAGAGGAAAGAGCAAGTGTGGACCTTAGAATGCCTCTCACTGTCCTAATCTGCCTCTCCCAAACCCCTCCAACATGGCTTGAATAGGGTGCATTCATACAGAAGTCACATTGTTTCTCTGCAAGATATGCAGCCAGCCGGTCTGCATTTACTTCCTTTAAGGCTTCTTTGAGTTCATTTTTGGCTCCGAAAAAGTTACTTCCTTGGTCAGATTTGATCTGACGAACAGCACCACGAATAGCAATAAAGCATCGAAGGCCATTGATAAAGGCATCAGTGGACAAGTCATCAAGCATCTCCATATGAATTGCACGGGAGCTAAGACAAGTGAAAAGGAGACCATATCTCTTGTTCTCTTTTCTTCCTTGTCTCGTGAGGAATGGGCCGAAGCAGTCCATTCCACAGAAAGTAAAGGGGGCTGATGGTTCTACACGTTCAGGGGGTAGATCTGCCATCCTTTGCTCTTCCGTTGGTTTCCGGAGCCGTCTACAGATGATGCATTGACGAATGTAGGAAGCTACTGCTCGGTTGATGCCTGGAATCCAGTAGCCGTGGGACCTGATATCGTTAATAGTGAGACCTCTGCCTTGATGTTCATCCTTCGTGGTGATGAGCAATAACCATCTTTGTGATGTGATGATCCTTGGGGATGATTGCAGGGTGCTTGATGAAGTTGGGAAGAGAAGAGTTGCAAAGCCTTCCTCCCACCCTGAGGACGCCATCTTTGTCGAGAAACGTATCAAGTGAGTGTAATGGATTGTGAGATGGTATGGGCTCGTTCTGCTACATTGGTAAGACTGTTTGAGTGGTTTCGCCTAATGCACCTTAGTATGCGTGCCACAGCTCGAGTAGCAAGTGACCAAGATGAGAGCTTAGACAGGCGATCAACAAGGCTTACTTGGTCTGTGGTTCTTGTGCTTAGTGCTAGAGCATTTCTGACCTCTGGATCTCCGATCGTTAACTCTGGAATTTCGTCTGCTGGCAACTTTATTTCCTTGTTCCATAGGAACTTGGGTCCAGTGAGCCATGTGGACGACAGAAGCTCACTGGGAGTCAAGCACCTGGAAGCGTAGTCCGCAGGGTTCTCATTGGTTGGAACGTATCTCCATTGCTGAGGGGACGAGCTAAGGTGAATCTTCTGAATACGATTAGCTACAAAGGCGTGGAATCGTCTTGCTTCATTTTTTATGTATCCTAGAACCACCTTTGAGTCGGTCCAGAAGAATTCCTCAGTGTCAGCATATCCCAGTTCTTCCTTGAGCATTTTGCTTATCTTCACAGAAATAACTGCAGCTGTTAATTCCAGTCTTGGAACAGTTGTGACCTTTGATGGTGAGACACGAGATTTTCCTACAACTAAGGCACAATGAACATCTCTATTTTCGTTCTGAAATCTCAGGTATGAGCACTGACCATAACCCTTTAAGCTAGCGTCCGAGAAATGATGTAACTCTGTCTTCGTGGCCTTTCCAAATCCAGCTGGTGAGTAAGAGCGGGATATGGTGACATTATCTAGTTGAGCTAGATCTCTTCTCCACTGTTCCCATTTCGGGCGGAGCTCATCTGGGAGAAGATCGTCCCAACCTGTGCCTCTCCTACACATCTCCTGAAGAATGCTTTTTGCTTTGAGCAGGACTGGTGCCACAAAGCCAAGAGGATCATACAGGGAGGCCACTGTTGACAGAATGCCGCGGCGCGTTGCAGGCTGATCCTTGACGCTGACATTAAGTTGAAAGTGGTCGGCTTTCACATCCCATTTAATCCCGAGGGCTCTGTCAACTGGTAGTTCATCGAACGCAAGATCCATATTTTCTACATTGGTTGCTCGTTCAGAGGGTGGTATGCTTTCCAGGACCTCTCTGTCGTTTGACACAAACTTGTGTAGTCGTAGACCACCCATAGCACAGAGTTCACAAGCTTCTTTAGCAAGCAGAATAGCATCTTCAGTGCTTTCGACACTTGCGAGCCCATCGTCAACATAGAAATCCCTCATGACAAACCGTGAGCCTTGAGGGTAGAGGTCTGCATTCTCCTTAGCTAGATGCTTCAATCCATAGTTTGCGCATCCGGGGGAGGAGGCAGCACCAAACAGATGCACCTTCATCCGGAACTCGCTGGGTGGTGAGTTCAAGACTCCTTGCTTCCACCAGAGAAAGCGCAGATAGTTGCGATCGACCTCCTTCACATGAAATTGATGGAACATTTTTTCAATGTCACACATAGTGCAACAGGGTGCCGTCGAAAGCGGAGGAGAACTCCACTCAAGTTGTTCAACATGTCTGGCCCAGGGAGGAGGTGGTAGTTCAAGCTGGTTCCTTTGTATCTAGCAAAGCAATCGAACACTACGCAAAGTTTATCGGGCTTTCTGGCATGATAAACACCATGATGGGGAATGTACCATCTCTCACCTTCACTCCCACCATCTACGATCTGCTCTGCATCTCCCTTTTTGATGACATCTTCCATGAACTTGACATAATGCTCCTTATACCTTTCATCCCGTTGCAATTTTCTTTTCAAGTGGTTGAGGCGTATCATGACTGAAGCTTTGTTGTCAGGTAAGATGGGTCTACTTTTGAAGGGTAGAGGCATTTCATAGTGGCCATGTATATTTTTCCGTATGCTCTCATCTAACCTTTTGAGGAAGGTGATGTTGTCTTGTGATACTCTTTTGCTGTCTTCACTGCCATCATTGAAGTCAGATTCTAGAATGCGAATAGCATCTGCAGGCGTTACTAAAGGTAGCTCTTTAGTGGTGATTCTGTGACACAGGTGACTTGTGGGACGCTTGGTGAGAAGCGTCCCACAATAGACCATCCAAAATCTGTCCGTACAGCATAAGGTTCCTCATCTCCTCCTAGGACGACTTGTCTTGGTGCCATTGCTCTGGAACAATTGTAGCCTATCAGAAGTCCTACTTCACAGTCTTTCAGTGGTTGAATTTCGTCAGCTATTTCTCTGAGGTGACTCCATTGTTTAGCCTTCTCACAAGTGGGAATGTGAGCACGGTTTACAGGTATGCAGTCCTTCGTGTAGGTAACTGGAAGATCAACATGAATGGATGAGCTGTATCCTCTTACACGAAGGCCGGAAACACCCTCACTTGGGACAACCGTGTTTTTTCCAGTCATAGTGGTCAACTTTAACTTCACTGGATACTTTTCAGCAACTAGACCGTCACTCACTTCCTGGTCGATGAATGTAGTATCGCTTTGAGTGTCGAGTAGAGCGTAGACAAGCTTCTCAATGGTTGGGTTGTGTTTAGATGACACCCACACAGGCATTACCATTGATGTGTAGGATGAATCTTCGCCTGCTACACTGAGTGACATTCCAGTGGCACCTTGGTATGTCCCTGTTTCTAATGTAGTTATTTCCTTCCCGTAGTTGTAGTCATGGAGAACTGTAGGATGTTTTCCTTTGCAATTGTCACAAAAGTGACGGTGACGACAGTCTTTTGCACTGTGGCCATATTTCAAGCATCCGTAGCAAAGTTTCTTCTCCTTTACGTAGTTACGTCGCTCTACCAACAACATCTCCATGAACTTTGGACATGCATGAAGTTGATGTCTATTATCTTGACAGAAAATACAGGACATCTTAATAGTTCTCTGATCCAAGCCTTGGCTTGTGTTGTCTGTAACTGCGTGAGTAGTGAAAACACTGGCTTTATCTCTTTTAGTATCTCTGAGATTTCTTTTTTCAGTGTCAGAGTCTAATGAATGAAGAGCATAGAAGGATGTAATTGGATTGCAGGCAATCTCGGCTTCAGTTGACACAAAGATTGCAAAATCCTTGAAACTTGGGAATTCTTGTTTCTGGTTTAGACTATGCGTGACTTGTCGGTTCCAGCTTGAAGCCGCCCAGTCTGGTAGTTTATGGATGAGCTTCTGGTTTTCCTCACAGTCGTTTAATATGTCGAGACCCTTGACATGAGGCATGGCATCTTGACAGGCACTCAGAAAATCTGAGAAGCTTCTGAGTCCTTGAGCATCCTTACTTTGAATCTTTGGCCAATTGGTGAGCTTCTCTCTGAATGCTCTCTGAATAGTGAATGGCTGGCCAAAACGACGATTTAGCTTGTTCCAGGCATCCTGATAGGCTTCATCATCGCTTCGGAAGAAAGTGCCATCTAGCACCTGACGAGCTGGACCACCGACGTATTTCTTCAGATAGTAGAGTTTTTCAGCTGGAGTGATTGCCCTTCGGTCGATGAGTGAAGTGAATGCTGCTTTCCATTCAATTAACTGTATTGCATCACCGCTGAAGATGGATGGCTCTGGAAGCGGGAGCCTATTCAAGGCTATGCTGTCTTGAAAGACCTGAGCGAGAGAGGAAATGTCTGATTGAAAGGGTGTTGCAGCATGTGATAAAGGGATTGTGGTCACAGGCTCATTCCTTGCGTCCTTATTCCTTTCGTTGTTAATGCAGCCAGTGACTTCACGTTCCGTCTCCTTATCGTACACCTTAAGTTTAGCTTGTGCTGCCCGCACTTCCTTCTCTGCCTGCAGTCGCTCCAACTCACGCCTTTGTGCCTCTAGAGCTTTCCGTTGCTGTTCCTCTAATTCTCGGATCACTTCCCTTTGTCTTTCTTCTGCTAACATCATCTCATAATTTGCTTCCTTCACTGCAAGCTCAGCAGCTGCATCTGCACACTTAACTGCTATGGAGGAAGTCACGGATTGGTGTTCAGATGGGGTGTTACTTATAAAGGAAGCAGCGGATCCGTAGACAGACTTTGCACATTCACGGTGGAGCAGTTCATGAAGGCGTCTTCTTTCCTGGTCCTCTATAAACTCACCGTCTTCGTCTATTGTTCTACTATAGGCAATATTGACAATTTCCGTGGTAACAGATTCACAAGTATCAACTCGTCTTCTCACATCAGTAGGAGGTGTGGCAAGATCTCGAATCTCATAATACATGTTCATGATGTCATCCTTACATTTCTTCAGCTCTTCGATGAGAGGCCAAAGCTCACTCTCTGGCATGTACGTTTTCATCTGATCTCTTGCTTTGCGTACATTGAGCTTCCATCTCTCATACATGAAGAGCAGCCTTTTTTCCCTTTTCTTGGCTTCTTCACCTTGTAAAGAACGCATCTTCTCTGTAGGGTTCCGTGCGCGTTCAGAGCGCCGGAGAACTTCAGGTTGGTCGTAATTTTCTCGCAGATTATCTTGAAAGTCGATCAAACTTCTCTGTTCTCTTGCTTCAATTAAGTCCTTAAGACAGGGTCTCTCAGATACATCTGTCAGTGAGTGAAGCTCACTCTGCAAATCTTGAACTGTGTTTTGGGAACTAACCATCTGCTCCTCAGCCTCCGTGAAGCTACCGGACTCTGACATCATAAACTATATTTCTTAAATTATTTAGTCAATGGAAACCTTTTAGCAGTTATCAAACCTTTGCAAGAAGCAGCATACACATATATCAACAATAGAAAGTAACACAGTTGTTTATATACAGACACTCAAATTACTGTAAGTATTCAGGTAAGTGCCGCGTTAACACAAGTCAGTGACTTGAAATTCTAAATAGAAAATGTCCGTAAATGTCCTTTGAATGCCAAAAGCAGTTTCTTTCATTTGCTGTAGATGAGCAGGTCAGTATGAAAGAGTCTAAAGGGAGTTAATTAATGTGAAGCTCACCTTATTTCCACCACTGTATGGTGATAAATAAGGGGGGGGGGGGGGGGGGGGCCGTTTTTGTGACCGTACTTGACCATCGCACCGAGTCCATGAGACCACTACCAGAATTGCTGAGTTGGATTACGTGCTGACACGCTGGGACATGTAGCGTAGCATAGCAGCAGCAGCCGTGGTGAGGACCCTCCGTCACAGCCCGTAATGGCGGCAGCAAGTCGTCAGGTCGGTGAGGGTCAAGCTCTTACTGTAGCTGACCCCAGCCGGACAATGATGAAGCGTACTGATGTTTCAGAAATCTTTTATTTTTGAACACAAATGTTCCTTTTCCATAAAGATCCAGAAATCACCGTAAGAGCTATGGAACAAATACAACAGAAATTAGCTCTTACCAATGCACAAATTAATTAAAATAAAGTCACTAAACATGTAATTAAAGCCTAAATAAACACAAAGTACCTTGTTCCCGTTCCAGCTAGGAGCTTAGCAGTCCGTAAGTGGATTGAAGAATAAACAAACATGAACTCCTTCTCCTTCAGTAAACGTAAAACTAACGGACTTTTTGCAATGTCAAGTTGCGACAGGTACATCTATTTCCGGTCTCACCGGAAGAACTTCAAAATAAAAGGACCAAAAAAAAACATGCAAAGGCACTTACAAATAAATTTGTGCAGGAACTAGTCAACATATTAATGGAACATTTTCAGTCATTTACAAATACATTTAGATGAACTACTGTCTACATCCATTCTTTATTTATACTGTATTCATGCACACCATTCATCCCTAAAAAATCTAACAACCAAACTAGCTTTGTCAAGATCTGCAGAAGTTTTTTTTGTGCCTTAAAAACATGTAGATTTCTCAAACACCATGCCGTGAAAAACATAAACATTTTGATCCTTGCTGTAGATTTATATGCATGATCTTTGAGCCTGCCAGCAAACAAGCATATACACTTCATGTGTTATCATGTGGAATGATAATGTGCAATGATGAGCGGTGCGACAAATGCTCCTGCAAAGGGGCGTTATGGTAATTCAACGATCACTCAACACACTTGGGAAATATAATGTCACAGTGCATTTACATTACATGTCATTTAGCTGACGCTTTTATCCAAAGCGACTTACAATAAGAGCATTAAACCATGAGTCCAAACTCAGAACAACAAGAATCAAGCAAGTACAATTTCTTCAATAACGTTAAACTACAGAATACTATCCGTAAGTGCCATTTAAGTGCTACTAAAGTGCTACTAAAGTGCTAAACAACAAAGTGCTATCGGTAAGGGACATTTAAGTGCTACTAGAGTGCTACTACGACTCTACCTTCCCTATTCAAGGTATAGTCGAAAATATTATATTAACATGTTTCTAGAATGCACATCTAGCTGTTGTTTGAAAATGCACCTGTTTGTGTTACTCTCCCTGTTATACAGCCGGTCACGGCCAAGGGTCATTGAAAAGGAATCAAATAAACGGTTTCCTTTAAATTACTTTTCTGTCCTTCCATTCATGCACCCTCAACTATATAAAATGTTCTCCGTTGATATGGGGCAGTACTCTCACCCTTTGTATATGCACACACATGTACCCTCACTGTCACACCCATGGCCTTGCCTGGGCTTTCTGGCGTACATGCACTGAGGAGGTAGAGGAGGGGACACAAACCCAAGGAAAGGCCGTTGGGACGTAACTATGTTTCCCCACCGGTGCCCAATGTCAGCTCTCATTACATCCAGCAGCAGAACCCACTGGGCCAATTAGAGTATGGGGCTGCACTCCTAAAGCTATGGGATTTGCTGTCTCTAGTAACCCCCTTCTTAGTGTTGAAATGATGGAGGAATAATAAGGGAGACTAGTGGGAGGTCGGGAGTGCACAGGAATGTTTCAATTAGTGAATGGAGGGAGTTGAAAAAAATGCTCCACGGTTACCATCTTCACTGGACTTGTATTCTTACTTTCTTGACAAAAGCGGGCTGAGTGTGAGAATCACTCGTGACTTGTTCATGAAATCCAAGGGCGAGAGGTGAGAGAGTAAAAGACCTTTTAAAGAGCTTTCGGGTTGTTATTCAAATGTCATAAGGCCTGCCTGTTTTGTTTTACAAATACTGAAAACAAATGCAAATAGATTAGTTTCATGCTGGGCTCACACAGTTGCGAGGCAAACACTGAGACTCACTTCAGTATCCTTGTCTTTCCTCAGTGTTTGTTTAATGTGGGTCGCAGGCTCATGTCTTCTGTGTCTCCATATGACAAACAAGGGCTGACAAATCAAGCTCTCGCCCTGATTTTATGCCATTTTCCCCTCCATCCAATCCATAATGTATCACATAGCCAAAAGCAGAAAGCCCCTGGGATGATTTCCAAAGAATGAGGGGTAATTCGGAGCTGGTCCATGTGGTATATTTGAATTGACTGGAAGGAGATGAGATTTAGGGGCTTCAGTACAACTTTGGCCACTTTGAAAAGGAGCTGATTTAGCAGAATGTGATTCTAATGTAATTCAAACCAAGAGGGGGCTAAAAAAGGGCCTCTGCACAAACAAAACATTAACGAGATAAAGATGCTAATCCATATTATCATGTTAATAATGTATCAGATGCCTGGGTTGTGCATGTGAAAAATAGTGACAAACGCAGAGATAATTATGACTTTTTTTAACCTTTTTTGTTACTCTGTTAGGCTCTGTAATGAAGACACTGGATTACAAACGTTGGAACACAGCTTTAAGGAATGAAACACTCTCTTGATGATTGGTTCTGGAAGGTGTGGAGTCAAGTATGTCTAAATGCTTACCTGTGAAGACAATTGCAAGTTTTGGCTAATCTTTACTCAAATGATTGGGAGTATAAACTGTTTCTTGGTACAGTCAAATACGATAATACGTTAAATAAACACACGGTTGGCCTCCACGTAATCTCTGTGTCGAGTTTCCTGCTTCCAAAATCCAGCCGGCATAGGCCTCCAGCTTTTATCTTAACCTAGGAGGTCCAAATGTCTCGACAGTTTGTGCTTTTATCGAATGCTGGCAAAATAGGAAGAGAGTAAAACAGGGACAGAAGCTGAGTGAAAAGTTGACAAAGTGGCAGTTGTGAGACTGTCTCTTGACCAATCAAGTTGTCCTGCTCCTTTTGGATCAATGAGACACCCACCCCTCTGAACCAGGGCTCACATTATCTGAGTATGCTACCTGGCTTGGTGCCAGCTATGGGCAGGGGCTGGAGAACTGCTAATTCGATTAAGGAACTGTATGTCCTTCAGAAAACAGGGGAGAAAATCAATGTGGTTAAAAGCATTGGTCATTGAAAGGAAGATGATCAAATGCAGCTGCTGACGTAACAATTCAGCTATCTGTCTGAGATCTGTTTTGTCAAATCAATGTGCAGTACTCTCCGTCAGAGAGAGAGGACGAAAGAGAATTGTCCCCTCGCTAAAATTTCGCCACTCGAATGCAGATCATAGCATCTAACCAGTCTCCAACTCTAAAGCAACAGTTTCCGATTTTCTCCACCTACAGGGTGGTTTTGTGGATTTGGAGCTATTAATTGTTAAAAGCCCAGTGTGTGAGATTTAGTAGCATTTAGGGGTGTGCTGCAGATCGCAACCAACTAAATACCGCTCTGCTCACCCCTCTCTTTCCAAGCGTGTTGGAGAACTATGGTGTTCACTTTCGTTTACATGTTGTGATATTTTACCAAACTTTAAATGTGTTGTGGCATCACAAGGGGACAGGTAGTGGAGGGACGCTACAGAGTGGCCACCAGTGCAAAAACTACATCTCCCAGCCTGCCTCACCGCTCACCCAGCTGCAGCTGCTTAAGGCACCTGATTGAGGCAGGGCTGGGAGACTTAAGGGAGAGCACCTGGGAAGGAGGAAGGAGAGCGGAAGGTGAACCCACGAGCACCTGGAAGAGGCCAACAAGGGAGAGGACCTCGTAGCCTGGATTCACCAGGATTGAGTTTTTGTTTGGTTAATTAACCACTTTCTCCTCCGGGATGTTTTGTGTTACCTAACTGGACCTTTTTTTTGATACTTTGTTGTTTTTGGATGTTACCTTGCTGGTGGGATGGGAAATAAACCTGGACTTTTTGTTAAATACCCTTGGACGTGCCTGTGTTCATCTCTCTCTTTGCACCGCCCCAGGCTAGCCTGTCCTAGCGACAGCCCGTGACACTACAGGTGGTGGAGAATGTGGGCACTGGGGCCAAAGTGCGGATGATTGAGAGAGGAGATATTGACGACTTGTCCCAACTTTTTTTCAGAACTTCAAACCCCAGGCCACCAATCCAAAATGGAGCCACTGATGCAGATGCTGTTGGAGAGCCAGAGGGCGCAGCAGGAAATCAGCGGTGCCCTGTTGGCACAGCAAATCAAGGCTAATGAACTGAAGGAGCAGGAGCTCAGGCAGAGGCCAGAGTCGAAGCCCAGGGCTGCTGATTACATCCCTAAACTTGGCGTGACCGACGATGTGGAAGCTTACCTTCATGCCTTTGAAGCTACAGCGACTCGAGAAGGGTGGCCAAAGAGACAGTGGGTTGGACTTCTGGCGCCGTTCCTATCCGGTGAGGCCCTTAAAGCATTTCGAGATGTAGAGGCTGATATTGCCCACGACTACGACCAGTTAAAGGGGGAGATTTTGAGTCGCCAGGGGCTCACCAAATTTAGCATCGCCCAACGGTTTCATAACTGGACTTTCCTAAGCGGAGAGACGCCCCGGTCCCAAATGCACGAGTTGATACGAGTGGCGAAAAGGTGGTTGGAACCGGACAAACACAGCCCGGCGGACATGATAGAAACCCTGGTTATGGACAAGTATCTACGGGGTCTACCGTACGAGGCAAAAAAAATAATTGGCCACCAAAAGTTAACAACGGCCACAGGGTTGGTATAAGCCGTAGAACAGTTCCAGGCGGCCTCGGACATGCTCCAATCACCCTGTGAAGCGCCGGTGGCTTCTGTCCCGGCCCGGCCAAGTGTGCGTTGCCAAAGAGGTCCGGCCCTGGCCAACCCTCACTCGGACCCACCCAGCAGAGGCGGTAGTTCACCTGGACAGCCACGAGCGTTCCGGAACCCAGAGCCCCGCCAGTGCTATCGCTGTGGCAAATTCGGCCACATCTCCTGGCAGTGTGAAAGGCTAGACGAGCCCATGCCCACAGCGGAATCCGCCAGCGGCCCCCATGTCCACTTTGCTGCCCTCCTGGGCGAAAGTAGGGACCGGCGACCAACGTGCCCCGTAAAGGTGAATCGACGGGACCTAGAAGCCTTGCTCGATTCAGGAAGTGCTCGGACCCTAGTCCAGGAGGCAGTTTTGGAGGCAACGTCCCCGGCTCAAGGCGATCCCGTCCCGGTGGTTTGTGTCCACGGAGATACCCGAGAGTATCCGACCACCGTAGTGAAACTGACCACAACTAAGGGCACGTTTAATGTCGAGGTGGGAGTAATCCGGGACCTCCCGGTCCCAGTCCTGATCGGGCGTGACTTCCCAGCTTTCCGGATGCTGTGGAGGGAAGCCCTAAAGAAGCTTAGTCGAGAGCCCCGCAAACGTAAGTCGAACCATCCACAATTGAGTAAAACCTGGGTTAACGTTGCCAAACCATGCTTGTCCCCTCTAGTGTCAGTCCAAGCCTTGGCAGAAGCTTCTAGTGGAGCTGAGTCTGATGACGCTGAGCCCCAACCTGGGCCAAGTGAGGAGGACACTGATGGCCCTCGAGAAACACTGCCCCTTAAAGGTCAGTATGGAACCGCACAGTTGCAGGACCTGACTCTGGGTAATGCCTTAAGAAACGTCCAGGTCCTAGAGGGAATGTTGGTGGGAACCCGGTTGACCCCTTCCTACCCTCATTTTTCAGTGAAAAATGGCCTCTTGTATCAGGTAACAAGAAGTAAGGACCAAATCGTTGAGCAACTACTTGTGCCCCGGCCTCACCGCTCCACAGTTCTGCAGTTGGCCCACACTCACTTGCTGGGAGCGCACTTGGGCGTAGAGAAGACTAAAGAGAGGGTGTTACAGAGGTTTTTTTTGGCCCGGAGTCCACAAGGAGATAGAGAACTACTGCCGCAGCTGCCCAGATTGTCAGGTCACCGCTCCGAAACCGACGTACCGGAACCCCCTTATCCCTTTGCCTATTATAGAAACCCCCTTTGAACGAGTAGGCATGGATATTGTGGGTCCCCTGCCCAAAAGTGTCCGAGGGCACCAGTACATCTTGGTCATAGTGGACTACGCCACCCGTTATCCGGAAGCCGTCCCTTTAAGAAAGGCCAATGCTAAACAAATAGCAAAAGAACTGTTCCTCTTCAGCAGCCGCGTGGGGATTCCAAAGGAGATTCTTACCGACCAGGGGACCCCCTTTATGTCGAGGGTCACCAAGGAGTTGTGTGCGCTGTTACACGTGAAACAGGTGAGAACCTCGGTCTACCACCCCCAGACAGATGGGCTAGTGGAGAGGTTCAACAAGACCCTGAAAGCCATGCTGAGGAAGGCCATCGACAAAGACGGAAGAAACTGGGACCAGCTATTACCCTACCTTCTGTTTGCGGTAAGAGAGGTGCCTCAGGCTTCCACTGGCTTCTCACCCTTTGACCTGTTGTATTCTCACAAACCCAGGGGCCTTCTGGACATCGCCAAGGAGACGTGGGAGGAGCAACCCTGTCCCCATCGTACCATGATTGAACACGTGGGGGCGATGCGGGACCGGATGGCAGCTGTGTTCCCCATTGTGAAGGAACACATGGAGAAGGCTCAGAGGGATCAAAGGGCCGCCTATAACCGAGCAGCACAACCCAGGGAATTCAACCCTGGAGACAGAGTCCTAGTTCTTGTCCCCACTGTGGAATGTAAGTTCTTGGCTACTTGGCAGGGGCCCTTTGAAGTAATTGAAAAGGTTGGGGAAGTCAATTACAAAGTACGACAAACAGGGAAGAGGAAAGGTGAGCAAATCTACCATATTAACCTCCTAAAGAAATGGCATGAGCGAGAGGTGTTGTTCAATGGCCTTTCCCCCAGAGAGTCGAGAGAACCCGCCCGGGACGAGGTGCAGTTAGGCCCGGACCTCTCTCCGCACCAGCGGCAGCAGGCAAAGGAGCTGGTAGAAGGAAATCAGGAGGTATTTTCATCCCTCCCAGGCTACACCCACCTGGTGGAACATGAGGTACGCACCCAGCCGGGAAAAACGGTGAACCAAAAGCCATATCGGGTGCCGGAGGCCCGCAAGAAGCTGATTAACGAAGAGGTAAGGAAGATGCTGGCGTTGAACGTGATTGAGGAATCCAAGAGTGCCTGGTCAAGCCCCATCGTCCTGGCTGACAAACCGGACAGAACAGCCCGGTTCTGTAATGATTTCAGAAAAGTAAATGACATTTCTGAATTTGATGCATATCCCATGCCTCGTGTCGATGAGCTAATTGAAAGCCTGGGCCAGGCACGTTTCCTAACCACCCTGGATCTCACCAAAGGTTATTGGCAGGTTCCATTGTCTCCAGGGTCGAAGGAGAAGACAGCCTTTGCCACCCCGGGAGGCCTCTGGCAGTACCGGATGATGCCTTTTGGCCTGTTTGGAGCCCCCGCCACCTTCCAGCGCCTGATGGACCAAGTACTGAAACCCCATCGAGAATATGCAGCAGCCTATCTGGATGATGTGGTAATTCAGAGCCCAGACTGGGAGAGCCACCTACCACGGGTTCAGAAGGTCCTCGACTCCCTCCGACAGGCAGGCTTGACCGCCAACCCCAAAAAGTGTAGGCTGGCGTTTGGGGAGACCAACTACTTGGGGTACACCATCGGGCGGGGCCTTGTGAAACCCCAGGATGCGAAACTCGCTGCCATCCAAGACTGGCCAAAGCCGTTGACCAAAAAACAGGTGAGATCCTTCTTGGGCCTGGCCAATTATTACAGACGTTTTATCCCGGATTTCTCTGTGATAGCGGCCCCTCTCACCGAACTGACGACCAAGAAACATTCCCGTATGGTGACATGGTGCCCGGCCGCAGAAGAGGCCTTTAACGACCTGAAGAGGGCCTTGTGTTCGAAACCAGTCCTGATGGCCCCCGACTTTAGCAAGGAGTTCGTGGTCCAGGCAGATGCTTCTGAGATGGGCCTGGGTGCTGTCTTAGCCCAGATGAAGGAAGGTGAGGAACACCCCGTTCTGTATTTGAGCCGGAAGTTGCTGCCAAGGGAGAAGAACTATGCCACAGTGGAGAGAGTGCCTAGCGTTGAAATGGGCCCTGGAAACCCTCAAATATTACCTGCTTGGAAGGAGGTTCACTCTGGTAACAGATCATTCACCTTTGCAATGGATGGCAAAAAATAAGGAAACAAACAGCAGGGTAACTAGGTGGTTTTTAAGCCTCCAGCCGTTTAACTTCTCTGTCATTCACAGGCCAGGGCGACGCCATGGCAACGCAGATGCCCTGTCCCGCCGTGATGCCTTCTGGTGCTCATTCACCCTGCCGAGGACGTCAGGCCCTGGGAGAGGGATATGTGGCATCACAAGGGGACAGGTAGTGGAGGGACGCTACAGAGTGGCCACCAGTGCAAAAACTACATCTCCCAGCCTGCCTCACCGCTCACCCAGCTGCAGCTGCTTAAGGCACCTGATTGAGGCAGGGCTGGGAGACTTAAGGGAGAGCACCTGGGAAGGAGAGCGGAAGGTGAACCCACGAGCACCTGGAAGAGGACAACAAGGGAGAGGACCTCGTAGCCTGGATTCACCAGGATTGAGTTTTTGTTTGGTTAATTAACCACTTTCTCCTCCGGGATGTTTTGTGTTACCTAACTGGACCTTTTTTTTGATACTTTGTTGTTTTTGGATGTTACCTTGCTGGTGGGATGGGAAATAAACCTGGACTTTTTGTTAAATACCCTTGGACGTGCCTGTGTTCATCTCTCTCTTTGCACCGCCCCAGGCTAGCCTGTCCTAGCGACAGCCCGTGACACTACAGTGTCCTGTTGTTGTCCTTCCTAACTAGTGCATTAAATTCAAAGAGAAAGAAGGCACATCCTCTTAGCCTCCTGACAATACTTCATATTTTCTCAAAATCGGTTTTCTTTTGAGAGGGACACTAGTGGTTTAATCTGGTAAAAGTGATAGCAACAACCACCTGCATAGAGCAAAGCCCCACAATCAGGGTCATTCACTTCCAACGAGAATGACCCTCTTTGAAAGTGTGTATCGTGTTGGTATGGCACAGTATGAACATCCTTGATTGCTTAATCTTTTTTTGCACCAAGCCTCCTTCCTCCCCCCCTCTTTAATTTAGAGAGGTTGATGCTATCATGGGTATTGATGGAGATATTTGACTCCCACACATGCAGCTGTGACTCATAATGATGGAGCTGGAAGGCCTCACTGTTTGGAGAATAATGGTAAGTGGGTGAAAAGAGAAAGTAGGTGGAAGAGAAGGCGGGGGGTCTGAGTCTGACAATGCTGAAGAGCTTTGTTCATTATTTAATTGATTCTCCCTCTCTCCCCTTGTCTTTCTTGTCATCCTCCATGGGAGGAGCGATGGGAATAAGTGCATGCATTTATGTGTGCGTTTGTGTGCGGGTGTGCAGAGGTTGTGGTCCTGTAAAATGCCAGCCAGGTCTGTTCTAGGATATTTATAGTTCTCATTAGACACATCCCGCTAGAGCCAGGGTCACAGTAGAGTGAGGTGAACACTGAGGGAGACTGCTTTCATTTCACACCAGCAAAACACACACACACACACACACACACAGGCGCCTGATTTGAGTCTGTACGCTACAGACACAGGAACAAAATGTACAATAGTGTACTATTACCTAGATTTCCTATTAGAAAGCTTCCCCCATATTGTAAGCCCATTTTGGCATGTTAGCAGATAAACACAGAAACTCACTGTCTGAGCTGATCATCTGCTCAATCTGTCTGGTTGAGAGATCCCAGCATGCATTTGGTGCAGCAGGTGGCCAGTGGGCGTAGGGAGTGAGGAAGCCTGCTGTGGCCAAAAAGAGACATGGTGGAGTGAATGGAACAAAACACCCACCCACACTTCCATGTGTGACGGGGTGGAGTAAATCACACATAAAGGCTG
This sequence comes from Cyclopterus lumpus, assembly GCF_009769545.1. Taxonomy (NCBI): domain Eukaryota; kingdom Metazoa; phylum Chordata; class Actinopteri; order Perciformes; family Cyclopteridae; genus Cyclopterus; species Cyclopterus lumpus. The sequence continues at coordinate 7,040,277 of NC_046988.1, forward strand.
ATGATGTTCCTCTGCTTTTACACTGAAAGATGGAGGTATTTTCCTGTGCTGCCCGTTCTGTTGGCATGGCAACAAGTACCAAACCTTAGACAACAGGCCCTTTTCATTAGATGCATGTTGCCAATTTACTGTAATTATAATAATGATAAAGTCTGTTGGGACAAAATCATAAAGAAGAGAAGAGAAGAATAAATGCTTGATTAAAAGAGAAGATAATTATCAGATCAGTCAATTAAAGCTTGTATTTCTAAATATTTGCTAATTATTGGACATTAGATTCACTAATCGATCACTGTAGTTGTCACATTCTGCAACATTTTCGAGGGCAAGACAGAGACTCAGGAGCAGAGGAACACACAGAGTCGAGGATACAAGAAAAAAACTATTGTACTACTCAAATGAGGACAAGGAACACAGGGGAAGTACAATAACGATCAGGCACAGGACAAGGAGAAGACAGACTAAATATACAGGGGAACTAGACACAGGTGTAGGGCATGAACAATCAGGGCAGCAGAGGAGTAGCTAAGGGCAGGTGAAGGGAATGAGCAATCAGGGACTGGGCAGACAATAACAGGAAGTGCAGGGAAACAGAGGACACAAGAGACAAGACTTCAAAAATAAATCAGCAAGCACACAGGATATGACAGTAGTTGACTAATTGTTTCAAAAGAAAAGATCATTTAAAAATAGCTTTATCAAATTGCAACAAATGCTGAAAAAAAGTATTTGTTCATTTCTTCCATTCAGTGAAACTGTAGCAAATATGAAATGAAAGATCTTTCTTCTCAAAATAATATTTGGTATTTATGGTCTATGATGTCAGAAGGCACATGTGCATTCATGTAATCAAGCATAGCGCAAAGACTAGGAGATGAAGTCTTTCTTTAGACTGTAAATCTGCAAATTCAATTTTCAGCATGATGCAATCTCCATAAAACCCCTTGGCTTGTATGCCTTGCAAATACATAAAACATGCATCTACAATTCAAACCTTCACAACTTCAAAACACGTATAGATAATATCTAATGATACAATTAAATGGTAAGTAATATTTTCAGAAACATCGAGCATTAAAAGAACAAGAGTCATCCTAACAGCACTTTGAGGCTGTATAATAGTGCTTTGAGCTCAACGCTAACATCTGCAAGCTAATATGTTCACAGGGATGTTGATGTTTAGCTCAGCACGTTCAACCTTTGCATGACTTTAGTTTAGCGTGTTAGCATACTAACGTTTGTTAATTTGATTCATAGTTCATCTGAACAAACAAGAAGCAACAACCTGAGACGCATCTGCACGAGTAATGACTTGCCACACATGATCATTCTGCTTTTGTGGGGAAACACGCTGTATTAATTAAATCCAATCACAGTTGTCTTGGGAGATACAAAGCAAATGATACAGGGATCAATCAAACACTGCCCGGGAATTAAACTTGATGTCATTATATTTCATCTGAACTTCAATCACGATCATTTAAATAAGTTGTCAGTTTATGTTCCATGATGATGGAGCTTGTTTTAAATCGTTTTCTGCCTTGTGCACAAACACCCACAGGCACATGAAGCCAGACCAACTATCTCTCTGCCACTGGCTAATGCCATTAGAGCTTCTGCTGGAATGTAGATCTTACCACAAATCATTCAGTCGCTTGCTATGAACAGAGATTTTGCAGAGGTTATAAATCATTCATCAAGATATTCAGATGACCTCTCTAGTCTGCAGATAAACAGGACAGCTGTGGGCTATACCTGAGACCAGTGAGGACGCCTTTCCTCTGGAAAAGAAAGTGAGATTTGCACGGGCATGTCGCGGCCTTGCCGACAGTAATAAATCAAATCAACAAAATGAAGCTGATTGTACATGAGAGAAAGGTGTGACGATCCTCTTTGCCACTGGCAGAAGAAGAAGAAGAACCTCCCCCTCCCCCTGCGGTCCTGAGACCCCGTTTGGTTGTAGGAGAGTATGGTTTGACCCGACACTATACAACATATCACACACTTCCCACGCATGCACTCACCACCACTGAAACTACTGACTCCACACGCCGCTGTTTAGTCTACCTAAGTTAAATAAAACCCTTTCTGTTAACTACTACCTGTGTCTATACCCCTTTGTTGTCACGGCCGTGCGGCCCGGTTCGTGACACAGGGAGATCAGATTTTTTTTGTGCCATTTAAATTTTGTGGGACTGCACTTTGCGTGTGTGTGTCACATGCAAAGTCACATCAAATGACACACATGTGTGCTTGATAAAGCTGCTGGTGGTTTGAGTGTGTGTGTTTGTGCAGTGAGTGATGTGTTTTTATCTTATGCACTTGAGCAATTTATGCTAGAGTCATCTCTCTCTCTCTCTCTCAGCTTATATTTCTCTCTCTCTACAGAGCCACTGCACTGCGGAGGAAACTTGAACTGTGCCCAGCTCTCGTGATTATCACTCGCACACAACTCTGTCCTATCCTGCACGTGAACCTGCCCATGCAAATAAATACACCCACAAAGACCTACATGCATCCTACAAACACCATCCAAAAAAAAGCCCACATCTATCATTCATCGTGTTAAAGACACTTTGCAGAAAGAGGAAGATATTTTGCCACTTGTTTCGCCCAATGTTCTTCTCTTTTATTATTGAGAAACACAACTCCAAATTAATTTTAATGTTGCTCCGTGTAAGTAAACGGGCAACTGTGTGAACACATTTTCCATATCAACTCTGTGCCCATGTTGTTTTCACAGCTTGTTTATGTAGCTCCCAAGTGGCAAAGACTCAGTTATGGCTGGCTGCATGTTACATTTTGTTGACATTATGTAGTAATTAAGTTGTATTTAATCACATTAACTAAAACTAACACAGTATGTCCTGCAAAGTTGTACTGGTTGCACTGTCAACAGGATATCAACACATTCCACAGAGGACAGTAGTTGGCAATTTGTTGTTAATTACAATCTGCTTGTTGTTAAAAACAGGGCATAGAAAGAATAACCCTTGCACCGTGAATAAGTGTAGAACTCTTAAACTGACAGAGTAATATTGATATTAATAATGACTTCTTATGAGAGGGCTGACACTGATAACCTCACTGACAAATAACACCCAACGGCACCTGAATGAAGATTTTATCCTCTCCTGATGTACTGTTAAGTCTTACAGCGTTCAACCACCCAATACAAACACTTCCAGGAAACAAGCTCAACTCAAACTGTCAAGGGATATTTATATTAACAATTAATCAAATTACTTTGTGTAATATAAGAGGGCCGCTGACGCTATAACCTTACGGACAATTAACAGCCAATACTGCAGCTGTGTGCATTAGCTAGTTTATGTTATGACTGTACAGTTACAGCTTTATAGCCAACACATACAGTATATATACACAACCATTGCCAGTAAGCAAAGCTCAGAGATGTAAAAGTTTACGCTCACTGTCCAACATAAAATGATAATGAGATAAAGTACATCGGTGGGTGGTGAAGAAATTAAAGCGTTCTGGGAGTTTGTGGACCAAGCCAGAGCTGTACAGATTAATAAATATGTCAGCCAGATAGGCAATCCAACCGTTCAGCCATTATAACTTGATATGCGGACAGTATATCAGGGAGGTATTTTGTGAGAAGAATATGATTTTCTTTCCCCTCTGGTTTAAAATGATTTCAATCAGCTTGAACTAACTTAATCACAATGATCTTGTCAAGAACTTGAGTTTAATGCGTTATATTTCATATAGTTACAGTCATTTGAAAGCCACTGCATAAATCTCGAGCAATGCAATTTATTTCATGACGATTCAGCTACCGGTTTTTACATTCCTCTCCTTGATTTCTTTACCACATAATGGAAGTCCCATCACAACGCAGCTGATCCAGTGCACAGACCTACAGACAACTTCAGCACTAATTCATTGTCCAGTGTAAAACCTGACAACAAAGTGTCTGAACAGGACGGTACAGTTTGGGGTCAGAACTGAGAAAGAAAGGCAACTCCACCTCTGTCTCTAGACTGAGAGCTCAAGTGTGATGGACTGAGACCAACACCACGTGATGTCCAGACCAGAAATGGGACTGAGCACAGGCAGTGAGTGTTGTGTTGGAGGATCCTTTGTAAATCCCCACAGGAGATATTCATCTTTTGGCTGTCTGCCCTCCACTGAGCACAGGGTTGGCTTCGCAACAACAGTAATAAGTATTCCGCTTCTTGCTCAAGATATCATCAGCAGTTGACCGTTTGCGAAACCCCTTCCCTGGACAGGGCTAAGTCCATTCATAACCTGAGCAACCGCAGAGAACAGCAGGCCTGTTTAAACAAAGCAACTCCAGCCAAACTTTGGTCAGACAGTGTTACATTTGCCAAACTCATTGTTTATTCCTTGTCCTATGCTAATAAACGTAAGTAGATGTTATTTTAAAATGGTATACTATAATACTGGGGATAACTAGTTCTACACTGCAATACAAGCTGTTTCTGTTTCCAAGTCCCGCTCTATAATTAGTTGTTCGGAGTACTCATTTTTGTGCCAGCTTTTATTATTAAGTCAAGTGGCCATCATGTGCATATTTAAGACACTGGATGCTTGTTATATATATATATATAGAAGCTGCTTTTGATTACTTCTGTGTCACATTTAAAAAAACATTATTTTTAAAAGTGTCATTTTAACTGTAATGGTTTAAAGAGTACAACACCTGACAGGCAGAGAGCATCAGTAACATTGCTGCACCATTGTGCTGCTCTGAAGAGCAAAGTCATGAAATCAAAACAGCTTGGAGGGTGTAACATATCTGCAAGTATCCCATTGCAATCCATTCATAGAGACACACACACACTGGATGACTTTAGGATATCACGTGTTCAAAGACATGAGGGAATCAGATATTCATGAGATAGTATATGAAATGTACTTTTACCAACATGTCCACTCTGTCGTCTTCATGCTGCCCTCTGGTGGTACATTAAATGTGTAATCATTGTGTACAAGATGCATTTCATGTTGGAGTCTGCCATCCAGTGGAACACACGCAAATAATGTACTAATTGATTATGGCAAATGTTGAAAAATCACTTTAATATTGCTGTACATAATTGGACTTTATGTGATCTATCTCTTCAATCATATCACTGTAATATTATTGTGAGATGTGGAGATTGTGTTGTTTTGTTCTGGTGTGGATGGATTGATATTAAGTTCTGTATTATGTTTGTCAGTTAATAAAACAGAGACTAAATTAAAATGGCATAAACAGTTGAAATATGATGAGTTGTATTCCTTTCATGGGCTAAATAATAAATTAATCTTGTAACTATGTGAGATTAAATCCTTCGACCTATAATACCTGTATGATATTTCAACAAGACATGTGTTCCTTCTAAAATGTAGGGTACTAGCAGACATCTATCTATCTGTCTATCTATTCCGTTTTGAAAATACACCTTTCAAGATAGATAGATAGTCTTATTTATTGACCTCACTGGGTATAAATAACAAGTCATGGTTGAAAATAGATCCTTTTGAATCAAACTATTGGATTATTTTATAATTTCATGCTCATATTATATATTTGACTCCATTTATTCATTTTTTTCATAATGGGTCATTTGATTTAATCCGTTGTGAGCACTCTTGGTCTCCTTGTTGAGGTATCAGTCAGGGTGTTGTATGTTTCACTCCACACCAGTAGGTGGCAGCACCACGATGCGGCTGTACTGTTTCGGAAAGCAAGGGATTGTGGGTGTTTTATTGCATAAACTGCAACGTGTTCCCTCCGTTAAAACGAATTTGACTGGGAGGACCGTGGGTAGAGACGTGTAGAGTCAAAGCTCCGGATATTTAATAAATAAGTCTTCGAGTTTCTTGCTTTTTAAATAAAAAAAAGAGCACAATTGGTTTGAGAAGTTAATAGCCACCGGTTTTTACACGTTTTAACTCCGAAGGCTATTTTAAACCCGCTCTCCAGAGGATCAACGAAAGGCGCCAAGTCACTCATGCCGCAGTCGACATTTTTTCTCTGCCGTTACTTTTTTGGTCGGAGATGTGTATTGAAGCGATGGACACCAGATCGAAGTACATCAGATCCGACTGTCTGCGCAAAACCATGAAACCCGGATCAAAGTTGAGGTGGAAACTGCCCCGCGTCTTCACGGAGGAGGACGAGGCCTTGAAGCAGTGTCGAGCCGGCGCACTGAGGACCATCCGAAAATACCTCCGCCGGGAGCAGAGGAGGCCGCAGCTGGCGAAACTCGCCAAGTTCCTGGGAGACATTGGGAAGAAGGAGAAACGGGAGTCCCAGTCCGAGGAGAGGCCCTCTGCGGCCTACACGCACCGCCTACCGTCGGGAGCAATGGCGCCGGAAAACACCACGCAGTACCTGATGGGTAATGTGTACGAAGACATGACGACAGACGACGTCCAGACTGTTCCAGTGTCTCACGAAACGTCTCCAAATCTGTACAGTGCTTCTTTTCCACCCAAAGTGTTTGATCCACAGGACCCTGACTGTGACGGCTGTCTCGCCTTTCAACAGCGAGACTTTGAGGAAGTGTTTGACCTGTATTGGCAACCGGAATGAACTGGTCTGCGTGGCCTTGTGAAACTGGTCTGGCCTCCTTTTCCACCTGTGACTTTACGATATGGGCAAATAACAAGGTGTGACATTACATTGTAAATGCGTGACATGATTGTGATGTTAGCGGTACATTTTTCTTCTCCAGATGTGTTCTTTTTATGAGCCCGTGTTATGTGATTGGCTGCTATGTCGCATAATTCATGGTTGGGCTTTATTTGTCTCACAGCGGCGCACTGGCTGGTGCCCGCCCAGTAGGGAGCGCTCCCGAGCCTCTGCGTGGCGCCGCCCCGAGGAACGAATCAAACTCACCCTCAGCTCTCGTCTGTCCACGGATTGTGAAATCCAGGTAACCCCGGGGCAGGTATTGTTGCACTGCATTGTCATTGACGGCAACCGTAGTACACTGTGATGCAATGTTGGGGCTGAAAGTGCTTTCCACAGTTACTGTTGTCTGAGCGTTTTCCAGGTCAACCTGCCGGGACACATGACTCTGCGTGAGAGGAGAAGGAGACCGAGGAGGTCGGTCTTCACGTGACTGACGCAAAGGTGACATTTAATGACCGTTGGTTATCTTGACTTGTTTCCGACAAGATTAAAGTCCAAATGATGCCGTGTGTGAGATATAATCTGTGCGAAATAATCGCCATTTATTGTAAAGATAACTGTATATAAACTGAAATTATAAAGTGATAAATCCTAAATGTGTGTATTTTTAATGATAACTATGTATAATAAATGTTGGTGTTGGTATATGAGAAACAGTTTGACTGGAGTTTTTTTTTTTTGTTCCTTGGTGGTCCAAATGCATAACTAATCACATAAGTAACGTTATAAGCCATGTTAAGTACATTAACTCAAACATATGCAGAAATCTGCATCTATTACGTAATTATGTAGGTTTCCTTTGGTGGTAAATGTATCTAGTTTAATATATTCTTTGTGCAATAGGAAAGCTCCTCTTCTCCACATCTTACACTGAAAACAGTTTCTATAGAAATTTAGATTTTTCTATTATGTTCACAAAACGGTTAACTGTTAGGTGGCCTCTTACTCTTTGGTTTCCATTCATTCAGGTTGTAGCCACCACGCTACACAGTATAGACTGATATTTATATAATTTTAATAGCATAACATGGAAAATGTGTATAATATACACGTGCTTAAGGAATAATAAGTAAATTAATTAAGATGGTTAGCACCCTTTGAATGGTATCCACTGCCCTTGAACCTTTACAGTTAGTGGACTTTATAAAAACATGCCATAATTTTAGCATTACATTTTGCTGAAGTTTAACTGAATTGTGTTAATATATCTGGCCCAAGGCCTTTTAAAGAAAAGCCATTTCCCCTTCCAAAAGATTGTAGCTGAACCCTCAGAATCATGATCTGACACAATTTAAAGGAAGTTAAAATGCTACTTCAAATACACGCCAACGTTGCACGCCAACATCTCATCCATGGTGGTCATCTGTATTTAAATCCGCCACAAGGTGGCAGTAGTGTCCAACAAACCCTGAGAGCCCATGCCGGTCACTCGGTTGATGCCAGGGGGAGTGCTGTTGATTATAGGTGGTCCAATTTTAGATCATGTTGCAATTTCGGCACACTGGTACTTTTAAGACTAAGTCTCATGTTACAAGTGTGAACTGAACTGAAGCTCAAAATAAATCTCTGTTTGAATTGTGATTTACTGTGCGAAGATTAGCTAATCTACATCTGATACGAGGGGTTTTAAAGTAGAAACTTATGGTGTCTTTGAGGGCTTATAAGGCAGCACACTAAAAGTTCCATGCCTTTTTAAGGGAGAAAACTCACCAGAATAAAGGCAGCGCTGCGGTTATCTTGATTCTCGTTCAATCTCGGCTGTCTGATTCAGAGGCTGATAATTCTAAGAAATGGCCACAGTTGTTGCTCTGGTGACTCATTGACTTCACCTTCTCTTATTGCTGCCGGGGCCCGGGTCCACTGTTTGCTGCCGAGATACAGCACCTGTCAATCTAAAAAGCTCACCCTGTGCTCCAACTGTCAAGTGTGACGGTCAGCAATTACACCTAAAGGTGCATTGTGTTTGTGTGTGTGTGTGTGTGTGCGGAGGGAGGGCAGGGACACAGGCAGGACACCTGCTGACTGATTAATGGACACCCCTGTGCCACAGCATCGATCCCTTTGGGACTGGTGCAGTGCTGCACAGGTATTAACTATTTGAAACAATAGTTTATTCTCTCTGAATCTCTGCTGCAACGTCATCTTCAGTTATATTTCATTTACACTGCTTTTTACAGATTGCATAATTTCCAAAAAGTTGCCTGGAGACGGTGGTATAGTCTGTAGGGGAATTTGAGGAAAAATGTTCAACTGGTACACTTCCAGTAGCCTAGAGAGATCAATTTAACAACATGTAACAATGTGAAATGTGTCTGCAGGCAAGCATACAAATCAATATAATGAAGAATAATGCTTCCTATGATAAGAATGTTCTTCCGTTTGAATGGAGAAGCTCTTTCAATGGAAATTCACTCAACTAACACACCTATCTAAACTAAAATATCTCCCTCATAGCAATTTTCTCTCCATTATTAACTGAAATACATCGTTCTTTATGTGACAATCCAAGGATTTACTCCCTCATTAGCTGAACAAGAGTGTTCATAAAAACTATGAATCTTTATATGATGGGGAAATTCAGATAGCAGTCAAGACAGCATAAAAATAAGACACTAGTTAAACAACTGTGTACCAACATTTTTTTAACACTAATATGTCTGTGAGTCAGCAGTTTGACCAAAGAGATTTCCCTCCTCACAAAGCTTTGATGCCCAAAAAACAACAAACAAGAAAGATATTTGAGAATATCCCAAAAACAATGAACACAGATTTGTTGTTTGTGAATCCCAGCGCCAGGACAGGCTGACCTTTGACCTCCCTTCTCGAGGGGACGAGTGAAAAAGTAAACTTCTCTACGCAGATCGAAAAACATTTATTTTCTTATTAGTCACTTTCAGCCGTCGTCTGTCCCCACCTCAGTAGAGATACTCACTCATGGGAGGAAGTTTGGGGACTCGGCTCCACATGAAGAGAGAGGGCGACCGGCCAAGAGCTGGGATTTGGCTCGGACGGGACTTTTGGAAACAGCCTCCTTCTAATTGGAGCTGTTAAAAGAATCTGGTGTGTGAGTGGATGTGTTTGTGTTGGTGTGAGTTCGAGCCCTACTTAGAGTGTGAAAACACATCAAGGATAAATGTCAGGCTACAGTATGTGTGACGGGAATTAAGGGGTAATCTCCATCCTCAAGTCCTCTACACCCCTGCATGAAGGCAAAAATACTTAGCCGACTACCGTCGATGACTATCTGTCTGTGCTGACGTGTGTTTCGGTGTGAACTTCAGGACGCACCCTGGAGAAATCAGATTAAAAGAGTTCTTCACATGAATCAAAGCAGCGGAAGCAGCTATTTAAGCTCCCGCAAGGAGGGATTCTGGCAGAGATCCTTTGTTGAGAGAAGTGACTAACTTAAGTGTAAATATTTCAGCCTTTTTCCACTCATGGGTGGAACTTCAAAGTGATTTTCAACTGGGAAATGGGGAGTGTGGGGGTAGGTGGGTAATCAGTATGTTGAATGATTAGCATGAAGAGCATATGGTTGTCATGTAAATGCTTTGGTGAAATTAGGCTTCAATATGTCCTGATTTAAATATCTTTGTCTTTGGGAGAGATGCCGCCCACGATGTCATTGGACATGGAGGCAGATTAAATGTGATGACTATAACACTACGACTATCGACTCTCTAAATCTATAGATGTACCTGTTGGGGAACCATTTCAATAACACAAAATAAACCCCTCAAGTGAAGATAACATTGGCCATTTTCCTGAGCAGTAGGTGGCAGCAGAAAGATTGTGAAAGCAGCCATCTTGTGGTAAACAGGCAGATATGGATGATTGTCTGAATTTCTCATCTAGTCCTCGAGTTTAATCTGATACATTTAATTAAACTGCACTAAACCAGTAACATGTGGGCCTCTTTACCACGAATAATGAAATTGCAGTAAGCGTCAAGGTGATAGTGTCACAAGAAATACATTTTTCACACAAAGCTCCAAGGACTACATTATCAGTTTTTAATCTGACTGGAGGAAATCTTTGAGGGTTTTGACATTATAGATTCTGGTTGGGTTATTCTCTTATTTATTATTCATATTTACTTTACTTTGGTTTTACACTGTTTCTGTTTTTCACTTGTTAAGTGACACGGAGGCGTTGCACTCATATCCAACAACACCCGACCTAAGTACACACGCAGTACACTTTTAGTCTTTACCCTGCAGTGTGCGGGCGGATAGTGTTCTGTTTAAAAGGCCCAGGATACTGTGTGTGCATCATTGTCCTTGCTAACAGGAGTTTGGTTTTTTTGTACTTTTATTTTTCAAGTGTAGGTGTTTGCTTGGCACTAATCCAGCCGGCGGCAAACTCACACAGGGACACACATTCACACCTAGGCCCAGTCCAACTACAATGTGGTCAGTGGGCCACTTAAAAAGCTCTCGTTGGGAGGTGTCCGTCTGTGTGTCGGGGGCGATCGAGCCCCTGTGGTCGCGAGCTTGTTTCCACAATAAATTGGTGACTTCTTCGCCAATTTATTGTGCTGCTGTTTCTAGTTTCCGAGCTCCATCTCCCTGTGATTGTTAGGGTTATTACTATAAAACAGTGTACTGGTCCTAGACCCACTTCAGCTTTCCATTAGAGATTTGCATTGTGACCCAAATAGGAAAAGCTAGCCGTGTCCAGCCCGGGGTGAGCGCTTCATGTCGACCACACACATTAACACGTGCTCAGACGAGCACACACTCACACGAAAAAAATAGGGCAAGGAGAAGGGGGCATTGACGTTACCCTGTGCACCCTTTGGGAGTTAACCCCGCTGCTACTGCGGCTCATTAGTCAAAACAGTCCGAGGCGAGGAACTGAGGGATGTTCGTGCCACATCTATTTCCGTCCTCATCTCCCCATTTCGCTTGGCTCCTCTCCTCTCCTCTGCAGAGACGGAGCGGGGAGGGGCTTGACCCAGCAGTTTCAGTGAAATAGGCAGGTAGAAAGTGTGTGTGTGTGTGTGTGTGTGTGTGAGAGAGACACTGTGTCCAGGGGAGGAATTCACAGCATGCGGTGACAGTCCTCTAACTGTGTCAAGGACGTGAACAGACAAACCTGCTCTATCCAGACAGGGCCAGGGAGAAGACCTGATTCTGTCATACCACTAAAACACATATTCCAAACATCACTCTGAAAGGTAATTCATTTTCATGCTGTTCCAAGGAGCACGAGCAGACTTTTGGCCTCTTGTAATTTGATCCTCTTCTCAGTGCTTCCTCTCGGGCACTTGAGCAAATATCAAGTTGTTTTTTTAGACAGAGAGTTGTGTACACTATAAGGACTAAACAGCAGGGAAGTGCCCAAAGGACTCACACAATTCCTCCTCTCCTACTTTGCCATGTAAACCATGTATTTGTGACTACTGCACGATACAAACAACTCATAGACGAATACACACGGCATCTTTCCCCAATTCCATCTATTCCGTGTTAATTTGTGAGCACAGCGCAAATGGCGAGCGTGACTCATCCATTCTCACACTCACACACACACACACACGCGCACACACTAGGGTGTCAGTCTTGCCGTATACTTTTTACTACTACATTGTAGCCCAAGTGGCAGATTCAAGTCAAGATTCTGTTACATAACAGGTTGGGGGCCTCATGGCTGCCGATTGGTGAATAAAGGTGAGGGGGAATGGCCACATAACTCATCACATGGCAAAAAAAACCCTGACAGTGTGATTTCTTTCTTTTTTTTCTCAAACTAATGTCCTGACACAATGTCGTGTTGCTACCGCTTCCCACATAAAGGGGACGTCGTGCTACTCCGAATAGCAACTAGTTGGATTTCCCGTATTAACTACATGTTATCACACAGCATTTTAAAAAAAAACCTGTCCCATTGAACGTCTAAGGACTTGGGGTCAACAACGACCTCCATGAACCTCTGTCAGCACAACCACAACAGGTGTCTGGCCCACGTGGTCTGCAACCGAAACAAACTAAGGTTTCAAACAAGTCAAATAATGCGGAGAGAGACAATACAAACATGTCGCGTGGAGATAATATTAGAATGCAAACTGCGTGCTTGAGCATAGATATGTTTAATCCTTTGTTTTGTCTTGCAGCTGTGCTAGTTTTTCCGGAAGTAGAATTCAACCAGCCTCCTTCCGTGCATCGTGACAGCCATATCTGTCCGTGCTCCTTTAACCAACGGTCGCTTTCTTTCGACCTGTGCAGCTGAGAAGAAAAAAAAAGAGTGTAGAGGAGATCACGTGACAGCGCTCCGTGAGTCTCGGTGTCCCTGTCACTGCAGAGGCAGGAACAACAGTGTCATTGTCAGATGTTGTCCAAGGGCAGCAGAGTGTAAACAACAGACGGTCGAGTTGGTACCCGAACGGCATGTCAAGTCCAACCATTCAACGTTCAGCCCGCAGATGCAGTCGCTGTCTGAGAAGCCGTGTATTAAAAATGCCCTCTGGCTGTGCGGGTGTGCGGGATCATGCTTTTACGGGTTGCTGTATGGATTGTGGTTTGTGTTCGACATCTTGAGTCCTTCCTTTCATTATGACATCCAATAAGGCAGAAATGCCTTCTAACACCATCTTCAATAAAAAATGTAATATCCTCCTTCATAGAACCATACTGACTTCGTAGCGTGCTCAGTAGTTACAGATTGGTAACAATCCTGCAAGAGCAAGAAGTGACGTTCCCTTCGGAGCCACCTATTTGATATGAATGACGCTCTCATGGTGCCGTAGGGTAGCAAGATGTGACGTATGATGACATAAAGCTATAACCTTGATGTTAAAGTTCAAATTACTTTGTTCAAGAGCTTGCGAAAAAGAAATAAAATGTGCATACGCTTGAGTCTTGAGTTATAATTTTCACACAAAATATGAAAAGTAACATACATTAACATATATAAGCAATATATAACCTTGGCTGTATAGATTAAACAGTTCAATGGTCTTAAAAAAAAATCAGAGGGTTCTCCCGAAAATTAAAGAGATAAGGAAGAATATAAATATATATATAGTTTACCTTTCTCAATATTTTGCAAACTGTTTTAAAGAATAAGTGTGGCTGTGCACACAGACACACATTTTGTGTTAATTGCAATTTCATTAAAACTGTTCAAATTCACTTTTCACTATAGGACTTGATAATGGGCAAGTTCTCAAATGAGCCATGTGTTATGAGTTTTATGCCTATACATTCAAAAATAATAAAATGTCCTTTTTTAAAAATCCATTTCAGGTTTAGATAATGTTTTATAAGGGTTTAATCCTTTAATTTACCTAAAGCCCTGTCACTTAAATGATTGTGTTTTTCCCAGTGAATGAGTCGCCTTGGGGGTTTTGGCCTAAATGCAACTTGCCGCCTCACAGAAAACAGATCAGTGTTCTCCAGGGATGACTGAGTAACTTCTGATGAAAACACTTCTTTTTTTCAAGCTGATACCACCTGCCAGCGGTCGCTTCGTTCTCACTTTTTTGTTGTTGTGTGGCCGGGTTAAAATGAGGTGTAATAAGCTTGAGTCAATGCAGAGCTGTGAGTTTTGGCAGGAGCTAAATGGAGGGGGGTCGATATGGGGAGAGAGACGAGGACGATGTGAGCAAGCTCCCCCACTCCCCACCGCATCGCCTGCTGCTGGACACGCTGCCTGTCAGCTATCTGTCACCCAGTGCTCACATGTGGAGAGGTGCAATCAGAGAGAGAGAGAGAGAGAGAGAGCGAGAGAGAGAGCGAGAGAGAGAGGCACATCAGTCTCCACAGCCTACTTTTGTTGCAAGGCACATAAGTGAGTGCACGTACGGGCACATGGAAATGTCAATGCATAAACATCAAATTATGCTCTCTGTCTTAAAGGCCACTCTGTGTTAAAGGCCACTTACGTAACATACGATAACGAGTGCAACAATAAACATCCACATTGGGCAAACAGATAGGAAAAATATGGCACACACACACGTATGGAAGAAGATGGGAGAAATCGATCACGCTCACGCTGCCTTGCCAGTGCCAGGAATAAAAGAAGAACATTGATTTTTGCTGCGCGCTGAAGGATGACTCACACTGTCTAGTCGCCTTAAGACGATGATGTGTGAGGAAAAGATGGAGAAGTGGCAGAACGGCAGCGCGCAAACAATCCTTCCTGCACTCCGTGGATGAAGACAGATCATCATCGCCTTTAGATCTGAAGGGTTCATTTATTTGCACTGTGTCCATCAGCAGGCCTGCAGCAGCTTATGAGACAGCGGCACACATTCTTTACCCCACAGTGGTACTTTCGCCCCCTCGGTGCCACTCCTGTCAAAAACTGTCCACATTCCCTTTCAGCGGCTGGATCTATATTGGTTCAGTTCTATCCTGAGACTTTTGTGGTTCTGTGAGCTCTCCCAGAAGAAATGTGTCAAAGTGTCGCACTGGTTCTGCATCAAAGTCCGTCGTGAATGCCCCCACTGCCTGGATCATCTGTCACCACAAATGCAACGTTACATACAGTATGTATCTAAATTGTCGGTCCACTCAGGCAGAAAGCTAATATTGAAGAAGCTGTAGAGGGACAAGATGTTTGGTCAAGCAAGATTAGACACACAGGTTAATTGTTATACTAAATGCTAATGTTTATTAGGCCTTTGACATCCACAGCAAACACACTGAGCTGATGTTGTGTAAGGAGACCCATGAGCCACATTACCTGTGCAGGCTGTCAGACTAAACTTGCCCCCAATTAAGGACGCAACAACTGGGTTTTAAAGCAACGGATAGGAAGCTTGACGTGTCTCCTCGGCCGTGCTGCCCTCTTCTTCACATGTGTGATTGCTTTGATTTGGCCAGTAATTACTTTTCCAGCCAATCAGTTGGTGAAGTAGAGTAATTGGAGGATACCCTGGACACATTTTAAGTAGAATTACAACTATGATTCACTATTCTATCCATTAGATGCACGTATATAAAAGCAAATATTAAGGTTTTCAGCGTATCATGTAATTTGTGGTCTTCTAACACATTAAATGATGACAATTCACAGCCTGTGCAATAAAGTCATGAAGTTCTGTGGCGGGCTTCAGTGTTTACTTAAGTTCTTTATGACTTGGCACGCTGCCCGTTGTAATCAGGAGCAGGTTTTCTGGCTTGAGGGCAGGCTGAGTTATGTGGAGTGGATTTCAGCTGTTTACATTTTGTGTTTCCTCTGCCATTTGATTAGATTAGATCCAAATAGTTAACATTGTTTAGTCCACATTGTGAGCACTGGAATGTTGTGTCATTGAAGGATTGCAGATTAATTTACTTGACTTCGCCTCACGTTCAACACCAGCTTTATTCAACAACACGGACGATGTTTATTGACGTCTAAACATAGGAAGAAATGTTACGATACTTAACAGATTCACAACTTGATGTTTTGGTTTATTTTACAATTTATTTGGATTGTTTAGACAATAATAAAGAGGGTTACTCCTCAGCATTGCAGCTCTCTCTCTTCTCACATCCCACCAGTCTGTTTCCCTTGACAACCATATCTGCTGTTCAGAATTATGCAAATGATATGGATCGCTGGGCCACATAGATACTCATAAACAACCAACCCCTTCAACCCTCCCTGTGTTTGTCTATCTTAAGTGGCTGTAATAACCGTTGGAGGTGGAGGCGTGAGTTTAATTGAATGTCACAACTCATCTCTTTGTTTCCATTTGGGTCAGCTGTAGCTCATGGGGGAGTGGTCGTCCCGCAACTACAAGGTACCCGGTTCAATCCCCGTAAAAAGAATTTCCCCAATGTGGGATCAATAACAGTGTACATTATTATTATCATTATTATATTTGCAAACGCTCAGAACCCAACTGTGCACAAGGACACGTGGGTGTGTATTTTCTCATTCAAATGTAAGCCTCCTACTAGTCAAAGAATGAACAGAGACTGATATTTGGGTACTTTTCCTTCCCACACTTTGGATGACTCCCGTAGGGTCTATTTCTGTAGCGCCTGAAGAAGTCAGTTCTGGTCCGTCAGTGCTAATACTTTATATCAAACAACCAACCACCCAAACCGATTCTTTTTCCACTCCCGGTTCCATTTTCAGGCCGAACAAACAGTCCTTTCTTTCCTTCCATTTTCCCCTCATCCGTCCATCAGTGTAATTGTACTCTTTCCAGCAAGAGAAAGGAGCTGCCACAGTCCTGTCGAGGAGACGGTGGTTAACGTCCTTCAGGAAACCATTCAAACGCTGTAGAGTTTCGGTTGTTTTTCGTACAGTTTGTGGAGTTCCTCACACCTCAATTGCTTATTCTATAGACTTGAATTCACCATCAAGTTGTTTTGGGTTTTGTTTGTTTGTTTTTGGGTCAAAGTACACAATATATATTTCTGCATGAATAAGTGCATCATAGCTAGTTTGATTTATCAGTGTCTTTTTACAAAAGGACCTCCATCAGTAATTTGTACACAAGTTGAATATAATCCACAGTTAAAACAATGTAATCATTTTACTGTGAATATTAAACATCAGGGATTTAGAATTGGCTGCTTTTAGCTTAGATGTTGAATTTGTATATTTTCAATTGTGTGTTCCTGTTTTGAGATTTTTTTTGAATCAGTAAACAGATGAGAGAGATAATAACATATGGTATGGGATTCTTTGGCTTTGCTGTGTGAAAATAACAGAAATACGTTCTTTAAACTGACTTGGGAGTCCACGCTTGCAGAGCAAAAAATTATTTGGTGTACCGTTAAAAAAGCAAGAAAAAAAGCTAGAACTTATTTCTTTATGTGGATGATCAAACTTCCTTGTAATAAGTAGAAGAAGGTTCTCCTTAGTGGGTCTATAGGGTGGAATGGGTGATCCAAATACACAATAACAGAAGCCTGTATGATACCTCCAAAGATCTTAGCGTTCACTGTGTTGTCCTATCTGGCAGTGCAAGTATACAGTATGTGCAAATACAGCTCAATCCCTGTGTGGGAGCTATACAGAGCTGTAAGGTGGAAGAATAAGTGGCTGTTTCGCCCTCTCTGCTGTGCGCAGCTGTGACTCACTCTTATTACGTCCAGCAGTTGCTTTTGTTCATCTCTCCCAGCTTTAGTTTTGAAATTCAGTCGGTTTAATTTATCATATAAAACCATTTTTAAGCTGCAGCAAGGACACCTCCCTCGCCAGTAGAAACAGCCTTGAAAGTGTTTTCAGTCTCAGTTTCCTATTTGCTTTGTCCTCGTTCATCGCCCGTACCGCCTTCCTCTGTGTCCGTCTTCCTTTGTTTCCTTCTGTATTTTCTGTGTATAATTAATCTGCTTTGTATACTGTAAATGCCAGGTTGCTAAAGACCTGAAGTATGAGGAAATGTTTAAAAAAAACACCCATGCATTTAAGTGTTAATGTCGCACAAATTGTGAAATGCTTACAATCCTAAGCTAATTAATAGTGTAGTCCCACAATTCCCCCAAAACTGACAACTTTATATCCTGCTGACAATATCTTCACTTTTTTCAGCCTATTTATGTTCTTTTTTTAATGTCTTGGATGGATAATGTGGTCCAATGTCATTCTGCACTGTTTGTGCTAATTGCATTGGGATGGCATTTACCTGGCCTATTAAATCTCGGTGTATGGTATGTGTGTTTGGAGGGCAGGGGGCAGCGACATGGAGATCACACACATTGCGTAAGCTTGTGTTTGTGAAGGAAAGCAGCCTTCACCCTCGCCCTGTCTGTAAATTATCTCATCTCTGTCATTAGCCAATCTTGTGAGTCTGCCTCCCCGCCAGGCTCGCTGTTAAAATGCTAATGAGGCCCGTGCCCTGCAATTACAAAACACACACAAATGCAGAAACACGCACCTCTCTCTGTCACCAAATAGTGGGGCAGGACAACCTCTGTGCTGCCCCTGACTCAATATGAGACAATATATTAGTCCAATTGAAATCTAGTGAGGAGCTTTTAGTTTGCTGTATCTACTCAGGGTCGAATTAGAGAACTCCAACATTTCTTATTTATAGAGAACTAAGGGATGAACTGATGCCGATGGGTCATACCTTGAACTCGAAGAAAGAACACAATGCTCTCTTTCTCTTTCTCTCTCACTCTCTCTCTCTCTCTCTCACTCCCTCTCTCCCCCTCTCGCATGCACTTTCTATCTAGCTTATCCACTTTCTGCCTACAAACACATACAGAAAAAATTATCCTGGATTGCAAAACATCTGTGATTCCTTCAGACTCTTCCCAAAATTTGTTATTGAAGGTGACAATTATGCAATTTATTGTATAATATATATATACTGTGTATATATATATATATATATATATATATATATATATATATATATATATATATATATATATATATATATATGCGAATTTCATGTTTTTCCAAATGCTTTTATTTATGCTAGATTAGAGACACACAGAGAGAAAGGCACATGTGACAAAGGTCCTCGTCTGGAATCAGACTGAGGACGTCACAGCCACATGATAGGTGCCTTTAGCCAGCCCAGCCACCCACACAGGGATTATTTGTTGAAAAAAAAATGTAGATGTGGAGACAAAAAAAAATGTAGTTCAACATGGCTAGGGTTGGTGGCTGACTTAATTTATGCTGATTAATCTGTACGGCTCAAAACACACTCCTCCCAGTGCTCACTGAGTTCTGCTTTGCTAAGTCTTGTCAACAGCACATATCATATTCCATTTTTATTTTTATCTTTTTGTCTGTGTATGCATAAATAAACACATTGCCACTTAGCGTTTTGAGTCAGGCGTGCATGTTGCTTTGTGTGAGACCGAGAAGGAAAAAAAAAATCCTGTTTGTATGCCGTTGCCAGGTAGAGCTCTGTAGGGATTTGATTATGAGTGTGTGACTGTGCATGTTTGTGTGTATTTTGGAGAAATTACTATGGGAGGCTGTGTATTTACCCTGCATGGCAAAACCATTCTGTTGACTCTGTGGAAAACCAGTGACATGTCTCCGTCTCTGCAAAGCCCAGAGGAGGTCCACGTGGTCCACATGGTGGCGCTCTGAGCCAACATCAAATATCCCTTTAATGGCTCCTGTCCTCACCTGATTCTCTTACACTTCTCTTTCCATCACCATCTCTCATGTCCTCTTGTGCTTCTCTCTGTTTTCTCTCAACTGTGGGCAGAGGCTGAATGGCACACCATCTGCCGTGCCATGTTGCTGTGTTGGGGTCTTCTGGGCGGCTCCTGGCATATATTTAGGCCTGGCCTGGCTTGGCTGCACTTGTACTCAGCAGGGACAGACACAGAGAGAAAAAAAGAAACAGGTTTCAATTTGAACTCTGAGCGGAATTATTTACATTTTGGTTTTGCCAAACTGATGGATGGAAGTGCACATGGGGTGGAGGGAGAAGAAGAAACGAGAGCGAGAGTTGGTTAATTCTGTCTGAGCTGGAAGCCTCGGCCCCCAGTCAGAACATGGGTGCTTGTCTCTTCTGGTTCCAGAGAGCGCAATGAAATGCCCTGTGGAGGAGACGCATGGGCAGCAACCAAAGGAAAGTCGGTGTGATCAGAACAAACATGCCTGTTTTAGGGGCGGGGGATTTTTAATAAGGCTATTCAAATGTGTTTGCGTGTGTGTGTGTGTGTGTGTGTGTGTGTGTGTGTGTGTGTGTGTGTGTGTGTGTGTGTGTGTGTGTGTGCAGTTAGAAGAAAAGGAGTGTAGATTGGCTCTGATTAGACTCTGCATCACAAAAACACACACCTACACACGCGGACACACACATAGCCTACACAGAGGGTTATTTTTAGCCACTGTCGCACTCTTCGCCCAACCCCTGTGCTCTGTCTCTCTCAGCGCAGTCCCCCCTCTCCACAGCCAGGAGAAGGACAGCAATTCATCAGGATTTCTGACAAATATCTTCTCTCCGTTGCTTTTTGGTTGTCGTCAAATCGCCGTAGGAATGAGGTGTTCGGGGACAGAGATGGGAGTTAATACAAATCAGGAAACGGAGTGAGATGGGCAAAATGAAAGACAAAAATCAACCCTCCTTCACATCTATCCTTCCCTTGGATGCTGACTCTGACACATGGAATGGAGATATTGATATGCGTGTTGTCTTCTATAGCTCCTCTCATTGTTGGGAACATGGCTATTAAACAGTGACCATGTCCCAGTATAATCAATCCAAGACCTGTTCGGCCATAGCACAGCCACTACATAGTGTCCATCACTCTCTGGGAGATTGTTCAGTTTTTGGAGCTCAATTGTGGTTTTGTTAATTCACATAATATCTGCAATGTTTTTACCTTGCACATGATTGATTGACTACTGACAATCCCCCGAGAGTGATCCTGTTTGTACTGTAAATGAGGCAATTTCTATTTTGGTCATACACTCACTTGCCTCTCGTAATGTAATGTAGATTGTCGATAAGAATTATATTTCAACATGTCTCTGTGATGATCGATATGTTTTGTGCTCCGATTTATTTATGCCTCAGTATTTCTTAAATTAACTGGTACTGCAGCTTTATCGACTACTTCATCTTACATCTGACATGTCACGTGCAGACATACATGTAGGGTAAAAGTGTATATTTTGCCACAGTCACACTGCACTGCTGATATTCGCTGCCATGCTGCTTTAAAACACATGCACACCCCTCTTTTAAAAACAGGTATACAGAGCAATAATTATGTATTATGACACAAGAATGAGAAATAAAATTGTCTTTTAATATGATTAGACGATTTAAGAATAATAGTCACGGCACGGAACATGCAGTTAATAAGAATGAGAGAGCAATTAAACCCTCATTATAATTATGGAAAATGAATTAGAAATTACTGTGTGCAGACTTACCACTTTGAATCAAATTAGTATTCATACAACAGATTGCCCATTATAAATTTAACAGTTAGCATTAAACTTAAATGTTTGAGAAATGGCAGTGTGCACTTTTATTATTTGAATTTGAGACCTCTAGTTAGATATATACATAACTTATATGATTCAGCGCATATCAGAGACAGCAATGATTCTGTGGTGGAAAGTAGCTAAACAGCTACTTTTACTCAAGTACTGTACTTTGAGTTTGAGCTACATCCTTTATTACTAGTATGATAATTCTACTTTGTAAAGGTTATATATCTTACTATTTACTTTGCAGGTTTAATTTTGACATAATGAATATATATGAGCTTATAATAAACATACATTATAAGTAACTCAACAGTACAATAAGTACTTTAAATTAGCAAAACAAATCTCCGAGCCCATCATTGATGTTGTTTGACTCCTGCAGTACAAATATAACTGAAGTAAAAGTACTGAAATATTATTGATAAAGTGTGCTTACAGCATCAAAAGGTAAAGTACCCATTGTGCAGATTTGTATTATTGGAACAATATTTATAAGCTACAGGTAGAATAAGCTACAGGTGCGAATATTTTAGCTTTTTTTTTAACATTTCTAATAACGCATTTTATTAGGAAATACATTATAATAAAAAATAAAAAGATGAAACGGTTATAGCCCTCTCTCTGTTTTTTGTTTATAATATTATATTTATATAATAGGTGCAGAAACCAGGTACCGGTAGCTCGGCAGAGACAAGAGGACAGAGGCAACAGGGTCTCAGGTGAGTGCCACTGTGTTTCTGTTTTAGTGATAGGAGTGTGCTATATTTAAGCTGATATCTTTTTAACATCTTCTTATGGAATACACCATCATTTTGAAAAGCAGCTTTTATCACATGAGTGCCACTTTACCTGCAGGGCTGCATTACGCTGTCAAGGGTGCATGTGTTTGCAGGCTGTACTGTTTCTAAAATGATAGTTTTCTGAGCTCACCAGTTGAAAGAGGAACAGATACATTTTTGAAGAATTCTGCTTTATACATTTTACCTTATGGATCAGTGACATAATTAATGTGCTTGATAAGCTCACAAAATTGGCTCAACTGACTTTGGCATTAGTTTAAGCAGAGCTGCTGCAATTATTAGTGCATTAGGTCATGTGTTAAGTGGTAGTAGTGGCAGTCACAGGATTATGTTGTTTCAATGCTGCCATGTTGCATGGTGATCCCATGCTGGTCTGCCTGACTAGGTGTCTGTTTGTTTGTCCCCATGGTGGGTGTTGTCTTATTGTTTGATGCATTGTGCACAGTTGCATTTGGCTTCATGTAATCTATTGTCAAATTCTTAAACTGCAAACAGATGCTCATATTGTCGATACTGTCCTACAGTATGGCTCACTTCGAGTTTACTGTTAGTTGGTACATCACACCCTGCCTGGGTCCCTAAACTGTGTGCGTGTTTGTGTAAAAGCATGCACGTCTCTGTCATGTTGCATTAAGCACCCTCTTTAGCCTTTTAACCCCTTTCCGATTCTTGTGTTACTGTATTGCTTTTAGCATCATCACACAAGTAGAAATGCAAATCCACGAACTGCACAGCTCTTGGAGTCATCATCTGTTGTACATTTCAGTCATTTTCCATGAGAACATTATTGTATACAAGCAAATATGATCTCTGACTCAGGGTGTACTATTATGGCTATACAAATATATTAATTCTGAACAGAGGTCAAAATGATTTATTTATCCATGTTTAGGAACAGAATACTTGCTATTGCACTCTGACATTTTAGATTGTGACTGTGAATAGTCTATGAATAGAAAGTGCTTGTTTGATGTGCCAGTCGGAGCGGTGAACACAAAGATCATAAATAACTCCCCAAATATAGTTATTAACTATAGAAAACCCATGATCACAGTTATGATATGATTAATTTTGCAGCCTCAAAAAAAAATCATAGTATCTATATCTTTGTGATGGCAGAGAGTGTGAATATACACAAAAGAAGCAGTAAAGTTCAGAAGAACCTCAATCGTGTAGCCCCTAAGATGCCGGTTAAAAGAGTCCAAACCCTCTCTTGGTTGGTTTGTAAAAAGCCAGTTGGAAAACGAACCGGACCAAAAACAAAAAAAACTACGTATAAAATATTTTTCCACCTGCTGAAAAGGTCATTTGTTTCTCCCACTGACATTCTCCACACTACCCTGTACTTAGATGGATAGTTGAAGCAGCAGCAAGCATGTTTACAAAATACAATAAAATAAAATAGCAGGGGAGAGCAGGACATATTACATTTAAGAATTAAAATAATAAAGTAAATTAAATAAAAATAAATAAATAAAAATAAAATAATAATACAAATGAAAGTGTATACAGTGTATTTAAGTGTATATAAAGTATATGAGGTGAAAGCGGTGCATGGTTTATTGATGTTTATTTCAACCAAGATATTCTGCAGGAATTTGTGATTGATGGCGTTGCGTGAAGTGGAACTTTTCGTTTCCTTCCATAGATCATTAGAACCACCGTAGACAGCAAAGACTTCAGTGGGACGAGATGCCATTGACACTTGAGTCGGAGCCCTTTCAAGTTTGTGTTTTTTTTACAGGGTTCAAGTTCAGCTCTTGAAGTCATGGTGCTTAACTAGCGTGGACGTGACACTGATAGATATGTGTGACTTAAAGATGAAAGAAATATGTGTATTTAAGAGGGAGAAATTGGCCTGCAAATATTTTGTGATCCGTAATTGCCCAAAAATCCTGGCTCCCATGTCTTTTGTGAACATTACAGCAGTATGTGAAGCAAATCTTTAATTATGTTTCCTTTTTTCTGCCCCACCTGCTTTTCATGTAAGCATATTTGAAATTCTCCCCAAATGTTTTTTGGTGTTGTGATTGAGCCTGAGTGATATTATAAAACCATCATATGTTCTGAGTAAAATAATACATTTGTTCTGGAATAGTGGCTCTAGGTGATACTCCGTTTGGGGGGAAAAAAAGTCAGAATTTTGCAGTAAAAAGATTGTAACTTAACTGTATCTATAACTTACAATAGTAGCTTTAACTAGACTTCAAAAAAAGAATGTGTCCCCTTTTTTTAAAATACAAGGATCACTGGAGGAGGAGGAGGAATGATGAGAGCAACTCAAATTGACTAGATTAGATTAGATTAGATATACTTTATTCATCCCCAGGGGGGAATTTCTTTGTAGCAGCAGCAAGCATTTTTACAATATATACAATACAATAAAATGCAATAGCAGGACATATTACATTATATGTAACATTACATATTACAATTTAAATAATAAAGGAAATGAAAATGAAAAAAAAGGAAAAAAGATGAAAAGTATATACAGTGTATCCAAGTGCATATAAAGTATATCAAGTGAAGCGGTGCAAGGGTTATTGATGTTCAATTTGAGGAGAATATTTATTGTCCAGTCTTGCAGGAATGTTCTCCTGTATCTGTCCTTGTGACAGCGGAGCTGAAGCAGTCTGTTGGAGAACGTGCTCCGCTTAATGAACTTAAAATGGAATTTGATCCAAAGATAATGTCGCTCATGAAAGATAATGTCGCTCATGAAAAGACACTGTGCAAATAACTTTTTTAACATCAATTGTAGTATCTGTGTGTGTTGTGTATTCTAAGCTCCAGAACACATGAATGATATAATTGGAACATACTGTCAAAGGCTGTTGGCAAGAAGCTAATTTTACTGTCCGGTGTATACCTACCACCTATCGACAAACACACACACACATACCAACATCCTCAGGGAGTCAGTTCTAAGTTTGGATGCCGCTAAGTCTTGCCAGGAAACCCTATACCCCTCATTGTGCCCGGGATGCGAGCACTTCACATATGACATTTGAAGAAAGATGGTGCTACAAGAGGGTGGGTGTGGATACCAGAGGTCACGTTTTGTGTCTATGTGTGTGTGTCAATGCGTGTGTGTCAATGTGTCATTTAGAGGGATCGTGTGGATTGTAGCATGAACGTAAAGGGTTGACTGCATCTGATATTTACTGAGCGTAAAGCTAAACATGCAGCAAGGTGTGAGATGTTTGATGCTGCAGGGTTCAGGAAGAGAATCAGAGAGAATGCGAGTACCTCTCAGTGACTGTCTCGAGGAACGCTGACGTGGTTGGCTGCAGGGAGGGTGACATTTGTCCAAACGAACCAATAGCTATTGTGCCGTGGAGGGTGTCGCCAGGTGAAGCCGCTTCAGATCTGCCCTTGTCAACTAAAAGCTCAAAGGTCACATCAGCAGTTGTTAGAGACTGGATGTTTAAGGTCAGCCAAAGGTTGTGGGAGTGTATAAACAATTAATTTAAGCAAAGCATTTCAGCTATGCAAACAAAATGTTTCAAAACGCACTGCAAAAACCGTTAGATGATATAATTTGAATGCTAATTTGCTCAAATTAGCTATTAGCTAAGGGAGCTCTAAGGGCTCAAACTTGGCCGCCTCTTGGTATTTTGATAGCGTTGTTTGCCCGCATACCATTATGGGAATTGGGGAATTTCTGTAAACACCCCTCTGTTGACCTCTTGGCCATGATGCCAAAATGAATAAACATGAGAGCTCTGTTACAACAAAGGGGCAATGTTGCACACTGGATTCGCTCTCTCCCTGCAGCCAGCAAAGCCAGCTAAACATTTCTCTCTATTGTTATTCCAGCAATGACTCTTTCCCATCACTGCGTCTTCTTTGAGTCCTCACATTTTCCACAGAAATGTTTCTCCCTCATCTCAGTATTGAGATAAACATCACTATGCTCTGTTGACTCCACACAATCTTACCTCATCGTGGTTGATTATGGCTAATTGACAAAAATAGATTGCATAATAAATAACAGTCATTGTGCATCTATAATTAAGCCCGGAGAGTGAAGAATACCCAGGCGTAAACTCATGATGTCGGCTTAGTTGTAATCAGTGTGTTATTTATTTGGTATGCTCACGGAATGATTCATGACTCTACTAAAAGCATGCATACACAGAGGATTTCCTAGCATTATATGTGCATGATGGATATGTAAAACAACACACAAGTACATCATTTCCATCTTAGGGAAGTCAACTACAATTTAATTGGTAACGTTTTACAATAAGGTTGCATAATCCAGAGTTCTTAAGGAATAAGTAAGGAACAAATGAGCAAATAACTGCTGTATCTTTCCTGAATCAATAACCAAAAAGTAGATCAAATACTCCTTGAGACTGCTAGATGCATAAAAACAGTTAGTGAAAAGTAACTAATCATTACTGCCCCAAACAACCATATTCCCCAGAAATGTATTTTATAAACCTTTTATATATAATTTGTCAAGCAAAATGACAAACAGCTTCTCAAATGACGATTTGCTTCTTTATTTTCTTTTAAATTACAGAAAAGTGAATATTTAACGTTTTTTCTGACTCATTGTAAATGTTACACTATATTTACAGATTTATTAACAGATTAATCACAAACAATTGTCAGATTAATCAATAATAAAAGTAATCTTTTTTTCTCACTCAAGTAAAGAATAATATCATCCAATCTGACTAACTAAGTAGTACTTAATGTACCATTAGCTCATTAATAACACAAGCATGAGCTAGCAGAATCTTGAAAAAACTATTTTAATAATTATGTTTAAAGCACATTTGTGTTAATATGCATATCCATATGTGATATTGTGAGATGACACCGCTACTCTAAATGCCTGCCATTAATTATACATTTGAAGTTACAGTATTTTGTCTGGGCCACCCATTGGTATTGGTTTCCTCCATGCATTTTCTTTTCTTTTTTTTTGCCTTTTCAATAATGAGCCAATTTGAAATTAACTTAATTAATTTTGCCAAACAGATACACATACTGTAATGGTAAAGTAAACTTGTTGCATTTATTTGTTTTTCATTTTTGTTTTGCTGAGATCACAAAATATTATGACAGAGTATTATTGCAATCACAATATTCCAAAAACGGACTTGTTCTGACCGATTCGATGAGTTTTGTTTATGTCCTTGTTTATGAAGTATTTGAGATTTTTGGGTTGTGAGCCTTCCTCCGAGTCTGAAGTCACCGTGTGGCCATCAGTAGGGGGCTGATGGTCCAGCTGAGTGCTCTGTGGGAGGCGGTCTCCCAACTGAGAGCCTAAATGAGTGTTTTAGAGGTGGAGGCATGGCGCACTTTGCTATTGATGAAACCACCAATACACCCAAATGCACACTGAGCACAACACACTGCTGTACCATGCTCTTATGTGGGTGCGTGTCTGATTGATTCATTGTTTGCACGATGAGGGGAAATAATAGCAGCATATAATCACAGATCAATTTGTGTTTACCAGAAAGTAGGACGGAGGCAGAAAATACCGCTTTTAGATGATACTTCGTCACACACCGGGCGTGTGCAGCTGTCGGTCAATACCACGCAGCGGAGAGTGGTGCCTTCACCATGGAAACAGAACATGCATTTGAATGGTCCATTCCAGCAATTTCTTGCAATTTGATATTTCAATTTTGTTTTTGTCACTTGTCGTCCGTAATTTTCTATGGCGCCAGAGTGCTGATTCCACCAAATTGACTAGTCATTTTCCATTTTAATCACAGACATTTCAACAAGTAATGATTGACCTGAATATACAAGAAAGACACATTTCAACAAAGATTGCAATCCTTTGATTACATGTATTATTCCAAAGCTCATATGGAAAAACAAGGCGTCAGCAGCAGTTAAATCAAATATTACATTTTAACCAATGACCATACTGTTTGTCAGGAAGGAAGTTTACTTTGTCTTCATCTGCAAGTAAACACACCAGTGTATCAATAAAAAGCATCAATAAGAATGGATCACACAACACAACAGCTGACTCTTTCAATACATGTTGACTCAAAGTGTTAGTTTGTTTTATTCCCCCTTAACTGTCATGTTTGTATAACATTTCATGTCCTTCAGCATATCCACTTATGAATTTCCTATGTTGAGAACAGCCACCAATGATCTCTGACTAAACGCCCTTGGAAAAGAGAGAAGTCAACACTGCTTTTTGTCTTTGTCTAAAATAGATATTCACCTGGATTCACCATGACGGATAATAAGAACAAAAACCTACAGCAAACACACAGAAATTGCTGCGTCGTGCAAGTGAGGATAAATGTGTTGCATTAGGGCTGAAGCTTTACAAAGACCTCTCTTTTGAAAAGGCTGTGCATAATAATTGAGTGACGGCAGCAGAGTCTAAAAAAGAAGCTTCACGTCATTTGCCGAGGTAGCATCTTTTCATCAGGCCAGAGAAGCAGCATGCCTCCAGAGAGTCGGGGACAATGTTCTGCTCTGTCTTTATTAGGAAGATGGCTTTCAGTCACTCTCTGAATGCCAAGGTCGTGATAAAGCGCCATTTCAATAAGTGCAACAACCTCGATTTAGTGTTCCATATTCAGGCATATGGTGCTTTCAAAAAGAAAAAAATGCCTTACGCACATCAGCCCATTTTTGCCTGATTTTCTTTTCTTGCAGGAAGTTTTTGCCTCTCTTAGGAATGTGATTTTAAACTCATATAAGGCCGTTCACACACAAAAAAACATAACTTTTGAGCTTGTGCTTTCTTTCTTTTTCTAGTTCGAAACTTAGACATGGAAGGGTACAAATCATTGGATATGTGCTTGATGGCATAAAACCCAATGCGGCGAAAACAAAATGAGCGTTCTGTTCATCAGCCAGCTCCCAAATCAATTTAATGCTGACTACCATCTGATTCCGTGTTGGCTTCATTGAATATTCCATGTTATCCTCTCCGAGGAAACATCCCGCATTGTCTCTAAAGGCATTATCTTGTGTGCAGATACAATTACAGAGCATAGAAACACACACACACACACACACACACACACACACACACAGACACACACAAAACACAGACAACACACACACACAATGGTATTAATCTTTTGAGATTGCATGTGTAGTCTGGAAGCTCCCCTCCCAAGGGAGATCCACAAAAGAGAATAGTTTCAACTCTGAGGGAGTTGACAAAATTCCACTACTGACATGAATATTCAGAGAGGAACAAGCACTTACCAGTCATTTCACTTTTGAATCATCTTCCTCATTTCCATATGCAAATGAGCAGCATGTATTAACATCTTGGGTGGCTAACGACTGGGCTGCTTGGGATGATTGGTTTGGGTTGAGTTTCATTTGCTTGTGGCTCTCTGGGACAGTCAGCCGAGTCCAGGAGGAGCATTGTCGGAAAAGATGGATTATATAGTTCGGGATGAGCATGATCATTTTCCTCTACCACTTTTTGGAGATCCAACCGAGAAATGGGGTGTAGTGAATCACTTCCTCATATTGCACTTATCTGCAAATGAAAGCCAGCCAGGATTAGATCAGCTTAAACAGATTTGGGTATCCAAATCTGTCCTTGGTGTTAAGCAGTGTGTCTCTCTTTTTATAGAAGCCTTATTGTGAAATATGATTGAGGATTTTGAAAAAAAATAAAAGAATACTGTCTGCTGTGACTTTTAGTTCTTTTTGACCCAACAGTGAAGATTTGTTTGATAAAAAGCATTCACTTTATGTTATTGTTTTGGTACAAACAATGCATACCGAATGTAATTTGAAGGGACTTCTGGTAAAGCACAACTGCACCGTATCATGTGAGATTTACCTGTACGTCAAAACTGCTGTGGCTTTGCATGTCTTCTTTAGAGATGGAGGAGCTGCCGGTTCAATCCCAGCTCCTCCTGTCCACAAGTGTCCTTGGGTAAGACACTAAACCTCAAAGTGCTCGAGCTGCATTGTAGCTTGTTGTATAAATGTGTGGGTGAATGAGAGGCAAATTGGATAGCACTATATTAATCCAGCCATTTACCATCAGCCTCAGCTATACTTAGTGCTCACCTAATTAGCCGCTAGTGTGGCTGTACACTCTTTGACTTGTTTCTCTATTGATGAATCTCCTACCGAACAATCCAAAATCCAAAATGTCGTTCATTATAATTTACAACAATATAACAGAGAAGCGACAACTCCCCACGGCTGGGAAGCTGGAACTAGCAAATGACGAAAACCATGGATCGCTCACTCCGTTATATTACTACAACTGAATAAATAATAAATCAGTTGCTGCATGTGTGGCCGATTTCACCAAGGAGAGCGCCTTGATAAAGTGTGAGCGATACTTAGCCTTAAACTTTCTGAAAAAGGAATTGATTCCATTCTATTCAGGACAGGAAGGTCGGGACAGGGCAACCAAGTCCGGTTCAATAAAGAGTCTGCATTTTAATACCATTCACAACATCTATTGTTGATGTACCTTGCATTTCTGGCAGATATTTGAAAGCAGCTTAAGAGCTCTGTAGGCATTTTGGCTCATTTTTGTGAATCCAGACACAGAAATTTGCATGTCTGAGCTCAGCAAATATGGATGAGTCTCGTCAGCCCAATGGAGTCTGCACGCTACCAAGAGACTCCCCGATGCTGCCTTTCCTCCACTAAATTTTAACTGACTAAGTTACTGTCTCTGAGGAAGTAAAAGAGCTTGACCTGGAACCTTTGTTACTGTCCTTCTTTGCAGTAACGTGGGGGGAACAAGGCAAAACCCAGACCAAGTTTCACATATTCATAAGTTAATACACATTCTTCTTCCATCACCTATAACAGTTCATCATCTAAATCCAAAGTAAATATCCATGAGAGAAGAGCTACTGAGGGCTGATGATCAAAGCTGATGATCAAAGTTGCAACTGAATGTCACTGTGTTCATTTGCTCTATTTTCTTCACAGACCATCCACCAGGGGAGGTACTCCACATTTTATTCATAGCATTTATTCTCTCCAGGCCCCACAGATGATGTGAGAATACCAAAGATTTAAGGTTCAACTGTCGCACACATCGACCTGCGACCGCCCACCGTGTTTCTCTATATCTGTTCTTTCATGTCAGCGTTGTATATGTTCCAGAGGTACAATATATGCACTCAGCAACTGACTGCATTACACTGGCCCCTGCTCTGTCTTTCTCATACAAATACACACACACACACACACACACACACACACACACACACACACACACACACACACACACACACACACACACACACACACACACACACACACGCACTAGAGGCCGTCCTATGATATGTGCTGCCGGCCTGTGAAGTGAGTCCATGCTAAGAAAAGCTCCTGCATCCATTGATTGCGCCGATCTATTTTCCTTTCTAGTTCATCCCCAACCACTGAGTGCACCGCTGTTTCCTTCACGGTGTCATGGTGACATGTAAAGACACATGTGGCTTCGCTGACGTTGTGTGTTCTAGGCAGATTACCACTCCTGAAATAGATCAACCTTTTTGTATTTCTCTCCCCCATCACTCCTCCCTTCCCATTTATCTGCTGTTACATATCTCGATGTCTTACTGTCTCCCACTCAGTTTTTTTTTTGCTATCAAATAGCATGGATTACACCAATCCTGGATGAGAATGAGATTGTGGGAATTATGGATTTGTATCAAAGGTCTCAACCGTTGTATGTCTTCTAAGGATTAAATATTGCAAGTCCGTGGGGACAAGATTGAGGGGGGAAAAGGAACAGCACTGAGCACTACATTTGACCCCCGACGGGCCTGTTATATCTGACCAAATGCCTCTCAGAGTATATACATACAATATGTTGAATCTCTTAACTTAAAATAGAAACTTAAGGGTATCACTTTCCAATAAGAAACTGTTTAGAACGAGCTTATAAGTGGCAATACATCTTTGTATTAATGGTTAATAAATATTTTTACTCATGCTATATGATGTAATAGACTTAATTTCAAAACAGGCAAATCAAATGTTGATCTTACTAATGGCATACAGCTCACAAAGCATCAGTAAATGATTTATTAATCATTAATATAACCATTTGTTACAACTTAAAAACCCTTTACAACCGCTGCCTTATTAGAAATCAATCAACATATATACTATGTAAATATAATAAGATATGCATGACTTTCTATTGGCTCTCAACTGGTTTAGAAAGTTGGCAAGTCGACACAACATACAAATAAGCCTGTATGTCTTAAAATAAAAAATAAAATACACAAATACCATGAATATAATAGTTAAGCTAAAAACAAAATGCACCTTTAAAGTGTCAAAAGTTTACAATTCAAGAATCAAATAGCCTAAACATATTCAAATGTTTAAAAGAAAACTCTCCCTTTCAGTCTACAATACTGTTGTCTTTGAGAAATATTAATACAAAGTTGTTTGAAATGTAATCACAACACATTTTATTTTATTTATAATAGGTTTTTCATGTCAATTTTGCACAAAAAAAGGACCCTAGCCTTGCCAAAGAGACATTACAGTGACATGGCATACGTCTCGGACCACTGGCCCACCAGGACCACCCAATACTTAACCCGTCCGAAGTTGTGAAAATAGTTTGTCATCTGTCCGGATTAAAGAGGGAAGAGGATAAAAGGTAAAAAAGTGTGTCAATGGAGAGGTATTAAAACCGAGAGGATAGGGACAGAGTTGAAGCTGAAGTGCTTGGCACTCTGACAGCTGGTATTGTCAACTTGACGCCCCTCCCCACCTGCCTCCACGATGCCACGGAAAAACTAATTACCAGCGCGTCAGATCTCTAGCCTGGAAACAGCTACTGCCTCGTCTAATGTAACGCCTTGCCTTCTCAACACAACAATGCACGAGACATGTCCTGTCCTGGCAGAACACGCGTGGGGAAAAGAAAGCGTTTTTCCTATCACCCTCGTTCAGACACAGCTTGGGGGGGAGGGGGAATTCAGCTTCATGGTGTGACATTTTATTCAGTCAAACTTGTGCTTTCAGCCCTTTGTTCGCCACTATTCCTGACTGACATCCTGAAGGTAGAGAGTGAGGAGTGTCTTATTGTGCAACACTGACTGATCATGGTCATGGATGTGTGTGAAGCAAGATGAAAAGCCAAAGTAAAAGGGCCCACTGACTCGCGTTGCTGCTTTGAGGTTACATTTACTTTCTCACCACCCGTGATTACAAAATGTAATTTCATTAAATGAAAATGGGGACACCTAATAATGCTGCTTTGATTCACTAAATTATTTAATCCACTGCAAAGGCCAATCCGTACACACACGCACATACAATAATATTAGTATCGGGACAGAAACCTGGATGGAAATGCCCCTGTCTTTCTTTAATAGATGTTTGTTGGGTTGACTGACAGTTTAAAATAGACTTGTATTAACTTTACAAAGATAAGTTGTTGGACGTTTAAAACATCCTTTTATTATTTTATGAATCAGTTTGTTGTTGCTTTTGTTGGTCATATTTCTGGGGCTCACAATCTACTGATGTGTATATTTTTTTCTTCTCTATGATATTTATGATATCAAGCGTGTCTGCATATTGGTGGTGGACACATAAACACAAAGGCCGTTGTAAATCCCTCAATTCCCAGCAATGAGTTTAAATCTCTGTTATCAAGACATTCTTTATTTTTATAATTCTTTTTACACAAACAAGGAGGATATTCTGATTTATTAAATGACGCCGCTACATGACATCCTGTCTGTTTATAATTGAACGGTTGATACATTATTTACAACATGGAAAAAAATATTTTCCATTACAGGTGCTGTTGTAGCTTTCTGTGTGAAAAGGTGACCATGACAAATTGTTTTGTTCCCAATCTACTGTCTATCGTACGAGTTCACAAAGGTCTAGGCCTTGTGATGAAACCTGCTGTCAGTGGGATAATGTTGGTGGAATAAGTTTTAGGCATATCATCTGTCAACACACACATGCTGTAGACACACACACACACACAGAGGCACACACACACGCACACACACATACAGCTTCCCTGTACTCATTTTGGCATCCAAGGCCAGGGGATAATAGTGTCACTGTGTGTAAGGTTTGGATGCGTGTGTATGGGTTTGTGTGCACTCTAAAGCTGCCTTCCAGGCTGCTAGAACGTGCATGTGTGTGTGTGTGTGTGTGTGTGTGTGTTTGTGTGTGTGTGTGCGTGTGTGTGTGTGTGTGTTGTGGGCTGTGTGCTGTTGGCAGGGGAGACCGTCAGACCAATGGCAAGTGTGTAAGCAAGTCCCAGAAACACCTGAGCCCCAGTGTGCGTGTGTTTGTGTGTGTGTGTGTGTGTGTGTACATGTGTGTGTGTGTGTAGGTGGGTTCCCTTGTTGAAGGGTGAGATCCTCACTGCAGCACCTGTCACGGGTTGTTGAAAGTCGATCCTGCTATTCGTACCAGCTTCACTCTAATTGGTCATTAGTATAGTTCATTCTATAGGAAATCCTCTATAGAAATATGTCTGTTAGCTGATTTTGCTGGTCACTATTTTCGCACACCTGTTTCTTTCTGCTCCAATTCAACAATTCCTTTTGGGGGACTTTTTGCCCTCGCTTAAAGGTGGACACTAGAGAGTAAGGATTGGTAGGGATTGTTAAGATTGTATCAATACTACAACTCTTGTTAATCCTAAAGGTTCAGTTCTTTATCAATATAAACAAATACAATGTTATATTACTAATAATTACTAGTATTATTGAATCTATTTAATTTCTTAACATTGTTTTTTCAAGACACTGGCACATGCCCAAAAGTAAGTGATATGCAACCACAAGAAATTGCTGTGATAAGAACTTCAAGAGGAGTACAATTGAGGTACTGTTAAATACTCTTAAACGAAGGTACTGGTGTTACAGATGACCAAAGCTTCAAAGAGCAGCACGTCAGCCATTCAGAGGCTCAATGCACGCAGTATCATCTCAGGGTTTCTATGGTCTTAATTGAGTTCACTGGACCAATAGTATTTCTTTTAGCACACAAATGTAGTAAACAATCTTTATAATTACTCTAAAACATATAATTATCTACATTTGATATGATATTCATGCATGTTTTTATATGTTCTTCAAATTTAAAACTATTAAAACAATCTGTGGACTGTTTTAAGAGTGCTCTTGACCACTCGTAAAGAACAAAATAAGAATACATTGGTACATTTTAGAAATTAAAGGACACCAAGTAATCGCTTTCTGCATGAGACAAAAAAAACACATTTTATATTACTAATAATTACTAATATTATTGAATCTATTTAATTTCTTAACAAGACAATTCACTGCTGAATGATAAACCTCTCTGTGCTCCCTCATGGACACATTAAGGAATGGTATCACTGTTTCTAAACTACCTCAAATGTACAACATATTTTGTGAATTTTCTGTACAAGTATCTTTCATTTGTTGACATCTACAATAAGCTAATATCGGCTGGGATATCTGCAGCCCAAGATGACCTTCCGAGATATAAATGGTAAACCTGTGGTGCTAAACAAAATGATATTGTCTCACGTTTGTTGAGGCCCAAAGAAAGCTCAGCAAAGACATCTTTCCAAGACAGCTGAACGTATGATGCACATGTATTGTGCTGGTATGGAGAGCTCCTTTCAGAAACACCTTGTTATGGCAACACTTGAGCACCAGACAGGAAATTCCTGCATCAAATGTCATAGGCCAAGAAAGCCCCTGCAGACATTTACAACACTGGGCAGGGGCGGCTTGCATCCATGACTCCTTGAACATGTTATTACTTTTCTCCCACGTGGGAATAGATGTATGCAATGGCTTTTAACACTTGTTTGATGTCTCTTTGCAGTTCCCACATGTGACGCCCTGATGTTTTGGTTTCAGCTCACCAAAGCGTATTCCTATCAGCTTTGTGTTGAAATGCCAAGACTATGATATCCAAGACAAACTATGCTGAGTACAATGCATACAAACTGTGATTTCATATTGACATTGAGTCTTCATTGGAAAATGAATGAAAATATAGTGCAAGTATTTCTCAAATAGTTCAAGTGTCTTCCCAAGCATGACTGACGTGTTAATTTTATATATTTATCAATAATTACAGCATGGCTTTTGAAAGTGTCTTTTTGGTATTGATGCAGCAAGATAGTTTATGTCTGTGTATTTTGGCCTTCAAAAGAAAAATTTAAATATGCATTGTGATTTTCTGAAATATCATCATCTGCTATGATACAGAGGGCAGCTTGCATATCGCCGCTGTGCATAAACCAGCTCTAACATCTAAGAATAGACCTTAAACCCCTCCTCTGCTAAACCGGAAGCCTCTATATTTAACTCATCTACGTCTGGTTACCATGACAAATGAGGGACATGCATCCCATATTGCATTATGAGAGCACTGTTATAGACTCCTATCTGGCCTGAAATTGGTTTGAGGATCAGATCAATAGATTTTAGACCTGGGTAGGTCATCAATATCATTACAATCAAACAATGATGATGCTATAAAGCTCCAGTGCATTAGTCATACTTGGATGTTAGTTTCAGTGTCCAATAGCATTTATCTGCCTCATGTCTGCTGTCGCAATTTCTTTTCTTCTTATAGGCTACTGTAATTCAGTCCGTTCATAACGCAGTATGGAAATAATACTGAAATGTCTACAGAATATGAGGGGAACAATATAAATTGTGCGAAAATGTTTTAAACATGCTTTGATGGAAAATCCTATACCACAATACTTATGACCAAATATCGATATAACGGTAATATTACAGGATTACATATTCATCAGCAATGCGGATACATTGACAAAGTGGGGGAAGGCCAATAATAGAACAGTCTGGTGAGTTCACATGACATCACTCTATTGTTAGCCTTTAAAACCAGGAAAAGATAACACTTATGCTACATTATGATATAAGGGTATTCAAAGTCTAAGATGATATTTAGTCTTATATCACAATATTGATACAATATTTATAAATTTCCCTTCCCTACTGTGACGTTATATTGATGTCATCTTATTACATCACTGCTTAAAGATCTGCCTCCTGCAACAAGGTGCACATAGCAGTCACATTGTGTGTATGTGTATGCGTGTGTGACTTATTATTATTTGAAGTGCTGGAAAGGCTATAAATATTCAGCTAATACTCCTCTCCAACCTCAGGCTTAGGAATGAATGCTGCTTCCTCGGTATTTTGTCATTTCTGCAAGACAATCTGAATGTCAACATATATTGTTTGAACATGATGTGCCTCTTATAACAGGGGTGGAAGAAGCATTCAGCTCTAATACCATCATGTACAAACTGCTGCTATATAATACTATACTATAAGTGTTATAAGTATCAAATTAAAAGAAAGCATACAAACTCTAGCACGACTAAAACCTTGCACTTAATTGTTGTAGCTAGTCAACGTGGAGCTAATTGTAACTTTATATTACTTCCTTTTGAAACGCTGTACAGTTGAGGTACAACGTAGCATAGATAGTGTCTGACGGTTGCACAGCTGTCATCATTAATGTTCCTTTGAGGAAGGTATAGTGACACATTCAGTAAAAGAACACAAAAAACATGCTGTGTTGCCCTCGGGCTTCACGATAATATAAAACGGGCGTGATGTTTTACCACAATAACATCTGCATGAGTCTCTTGATGTTGGATGACGCAAACTTGTTGCTGTGTGCGATGCGAGTCATTTGTAATCGGATGGTTTTCGAAAGTCTGGTACACATGCGTAGAATAATGACTGCTCTCATTTATAAGATGATTGTCTCAGATAAGACCAAATGACATTCCCTTGATTCTATCTGGGGGGCGGGGGGTGGGAATCTTTACCGTCCTTGAGTTTTTTCGCCATGCATCTCCAAAGTTATCGCACTGAGATTACAAAGTGCTCCGTCTTCTTCTGATTTGAAACGCAGGGAGATAAAGAGCAGCGATTCAGATCATCGGGCCGTCAGATAGCAGCCGCAGCGGAGAAGGAATTCCAGACAACTCCATGTTGTGCAGGAGGGATGATAAACATGTCACTGCAGGGGAAAGACAGGCTGTGGTGTGAGTGTGTGTTTGTGTTGAGATGAATAGCACAACGCATGCAGCGGGATTACAGTAATCGGAGTATATTAAATTGGTCCCTTTAATATAACTGTGTGTGTGTGTAAAGAACGTAAGAAATATTGGATCACAAAGACACATTTGACTGCGAGATTATAATCGTGTTTTATCGTGTGATTTTTGCATCATTGTACACAATTTTGGCAATAATTTTATGACAACGACGTCGTTCAAATGAGTCTACAAACATGGGTGTATTGTTCATTTAGCGTCATATTTCGATGTATTTTTGAGACAAAGTAATTGAGAGAAATCTGATTATGTTAGATCAACACAAAGGATTATATTGCTGGGTCAAATCTCGAGCGGGTGCTCAGTAATCCGTAACAGATTACATTTTAAAAAGGAGCCTGTACCACGCGCGGGTGGACGTGTGGTGGAGATTGGAACATTTTGGAAATGAGAGCCATGTCAGCTGCGTGATAAAAATTGGTTCTGACTGTTTCTTAGTTCTCACCTCCACCGCCTGCCTGTCGTCTGCGACTACTCGACCACTATGAGTGTCAACAGAGCGAACACTTGAGAGGGAAACATGGCGTGAGAACGAGAAAAATCAACAGTCTGGAAAAGAGAGGATATATAAGCCATAATAGACACTAATTCAAGTTTCACGTTTACATTAAGTGTAAATATCTAGGTGACTGTTGAACAGAGGTGTTCTCCATTTTGACACCACCATCATTAACAGGGACTCATCTCATGTACTTGAATATGTTTCTTACTACCCTTAAGTGCAGCGCAAAACAGATATTCTCAAGATCAATTAATCAGCCGGTCATTTTTGGATCGTCTATAAAATGAGAGCATTTAAAAAAACTTTTTTTTTTAAAGGCATAGCAAGTTTACCCATGGTGATGTCGGGAATTTGCTTTTATTACAGTCTATAAAAGCAGCATATTCTTGCACGAGTGAAGCAAGGACCAGCAACTGCTGTCCGTTATCTACGCGAGATCATCCTTTTGAATGTTTTGTTTTTTTCCCCGTCTCACATCTATGACGACAGGCTTTCTGCCGCAGTGTCACCAAAAAGCTCAACGGAAATCAGAAAATGAGAAAATGAGGTCAAAGTGCCTCCGGGTCTAAATTTGACTGTGACTGCACAATGATTGAAGCAAATTTAAGAGGAAAGAGCAGTACATTATGTGCCCCCTCAGGCACGAATAAGGGTGTGAGAGGGTGTTATGTCTGTCATTAATTTCAATAAACACGCACGGTTCATAAAAGGTTGCTTCCTCTGAAATACAGCCTTGGAAGGCAGAGTGGGCCGCATGTCTGAATCAGTTTGTGCATGCTTGTATGCATGTGAGCTTTTTTATGGTCTTCTCTCCTAATGCTAATGCAAGTTTGCAAAGATCGTGGGCGGTTTGTGACTTAATGTGGTTTTCACATTTGATTACAATCACGTCACACTCTCCCTTCAAGGGTAATACTTGCTCTGCATCTCCCTCACACACACACACACACACACACACACACACACACACACAGACACACAAACAAACACACGTTCAGAGGTAGTGTGAGTTCATTAAGTAAATAGGTCAGTAGTGTACATATCCCATATGTTAAAATATACCAAGACAATTAGCAGTTAAATAGATGTCTTAAATGTCGACTGTCCTATGAAGTCTGGAATACTATTTTGAAGCTTTTTTCAGTTTAAGAGAATCTGACAAATAGGAGTCTCTAATGTGTTTGTATGTAAGGAGAACACAGAGACTCACATTTTCCACCTCTCCTAATTGGCAATAGTTTCAAATGTGTTTCCCTCTGCACAGCCATTTCTGTTTCAGTTGTCCTTTTTAAATAAACCTTTAATTAACTGTAGAGGTCATCATAAATCTACTGAGCTAAGAATAATCCAAATTTGACCCAATGGACCTGAGCTGGATTGAGTCTGAATTATACTCAGTGTCATCGGGTCAGATCGGGTCTTGTTTTACTGCACGTGCAACGAGTCTCGGGTAAACAATGTCTACAGTGTGAATAGATCCAAGCAAACCATCAGCTGTGTGCAGGATGTGAAACAAGGACTTTTATTATATCGATAAGTCTTTGAAGCATTTCAATCAATTTTGGAGTTAGTTTCTATAACTCTATATTGATTATTATTGTATTTATGCTCTTTTCAACGACAGCTGCTCGTAAATTGATGCGTCAATGCATCACGCTGCTGCTGCCAGAGTTGTTTTTTAAAATAGTTTGCGTCCGTTTTGGTTTATTTGGGGTCTGGCTGTGCCCCTTAGTCCTCTACACTTCAGGTCTCTATTTCTAAAAATCATTTTGGGTTTAGGGAGATTTCCCCAGAATTCTGTACCAATGACTCCACTTTGTCTCAGTGTTTTTCATCATTTTACAGATTTGTGACCTTCTTTTTATGTAAGGACTCTCTTTGTTGTGATGGAGGATTCCTCTTCCTCCTATTCTCGTCGTCTCTATGGCTATGCTCATACAGCCTGGTAAATGCAACTGTCAGTCCTTATTTGTGTGCTTAATGTTAATAACAATACTGGGTTCAGACAGTATTACATCTCAGTTGCTCCCTCTCACACAAGTGAATGCATCATTAGCTGCATGCTTTACTGTAAGTGCTAGGCTTAAAAGCAAAAACTTTGCCAGTAATAAAAGTATTATTGGATTAGCACCGACTGTTGGAAACATCTATGCCTTTGATTGGTACACTGCAGTTAAAACACTTTATCAGTCAGTTGTCAATCCCAAACATTGGTTCTTTTTTCTTTTTGTCTTTTTCTCTGTGTCCATATTTATATATTTTCTGTATATATATACATAATTACATTTTTAGGAAGATCGTATTCTGTTCAATGATAAGACCAGTTTGACCAAAAGCTATAATAGATCTCTTCCTGGCTAGGATTTCATTTATACTTAATTGTTGTGTTTGTAAACTGTATATGGGATGGTACTTTATGTGTGTGTGTGTGTGTGTGTGTGTGTGTGTGTGTGTACGTGTATGGGGATTATGCAAACAAAGCTGCACAAGCATACTCACGTGCCCCAGTTGCTGTGTGTTATAATGCACACATTGCTATGCATATACCCCACCGCACACAAAATTAATAAATGCAGAGAATGTGTAAAAATCCAATCGTGTGTGCACATGCAGATTACTTTGCCTATTTCATATTCATGTAGCTGCCTGCACATCAGGGTCACATGCAGGGAAATGTGAGTGAGAAGAGACTTTGAGAGAGTTTGACTGCAGATTATTGCATCAGTGAAGTAGGAGACTTCTTGTGTCGAGCAGGAAAACTTAAGAAGTTAACATATTCATATTCATAGATTCTGGATTTTAATGAGGTATAAGTAGTATATGCCTTTATAAGGAAGTTAATGTGGAAATTATACTTTTTGGGGGTGAGAACATATTGGACACACATTATTGTTCCAAGCAGACTATTTAAATGCATGTCTTTAAAACATGTCTGGAGCTTCACAGACGAGAAATGTCTGCTTTTGTCCGTTATCATAGAATTGTAAATTGAATTTTGCAATATTTCTTGAAAGATACAAGTTATTATAAGACTTCTGATGGCATTGTTTCTTTTTTTAACCAATAAGATTAAATACACAAAATAAAATACTCATTAGTGGAAGAGCACTACTTGTAAGCGTCCATTTGAATGCCACAGAAAGTCAACATTTTCCAAAATATTCGGTTTGTTTTGATTGTGTGTATTTTTGCCTTTGTCTGTTTCGACGGTGGTATTGACAGCAGGATCTAAGGCCCTCACCCTGGCTCCGTCTCTTCCTCTGTAACATACATTCATTTCTTTCCACTCCGCAAGCCTCCCTCACACACACGACACCCATCGGCCTCATCAGCTTAATTATCTACTGACTTGAACAACATCCTTACATAACTCATTTTGCTCCGTGCTGCTGTCTGAGAGCTCGGAGATGACAAACTCCCGTTGCCATCCCAACGCCCAAATTATTGTTTCTACCTTTACTCACCTGCAAGGGAGGGACGTTTTTAATTGATGGTGTTATTTTAAACACATACACTTTAGCCATATGCCTATGCACTCCCACCCTACTTATGGTGTGCATCATAATATCCTCTTAAAGGCGCCTTAGAGGATATACTTTCATGGAGCCTGTTTGTATTTGTTTACTTACGTTTCTCTCCTTGTGTGTACGCATTGTCAATCCGAAGGTCAATCAATAACTGAATCATTCCTGTGAACGCATAATTGGCTTGTTCGTGAACTTCCCCAAATAGCTCCTTTAGGGTCCTGTCACTCAAGGGTTTTCATTCAGATTTCCCTCGCTCTCTTTATTTTCTGTTCTCCAGTGAGCATTTTATTTATGGATCAGCATTTACGGAGAATATATTCACTTTGATGAGGCAAAGCTGGAGGAGACTTGTGA
Organism: Cyclopterus lumpus; assembly: GCF_009769545.1. NCBI lineage: Eukaryota > Metazoa > Chordata > Actinopteri > Perciformes > Cyclopteridae > Cyclopterus > Cyclopterus lumpus. The sequence goes on from NC_046988.1 coordinate 7,083,097, forward strand.
TCTATTTCTGTGCAACAGCACATGGGACTCATGTGCCTGGTAATAAAACGCCCTTGATGTGTGCCCTTTGTCTTGCAGAAGGAGAAAAAGCCGCACATGCATACATAATGGTGGGTCGGAACTATTTTGAGATGACTTTTTTTTTCTTCTCTTTTTGACTGTGCGATTTATTTGCCGGCTGGTGGAAAATAGATGTGAATCACTCACCATGGCTGCTCTCCAACATCCATTCACTCTCTTTTCTTCTGTCCTGATTTACTCTGTCCCTCTGTCTTTCAGTCATTCTGACTCTCCCCCTTTGCTCCCCGTTTTCGTCACCATATTTGACCCTTTTATTTCTCCCAGACGTCATCCCTTTTCCCACCTACTTCTACGTATATAGCCCATAAGATGTACTTCTAATTATAAATGGTTTTCAACTCCATATTCCCACATCATACGTTTCATACCTGCACTGCTGCCCTGCACCTTCCTCTCCTCTCCGAGGGCACCCTAAGTAGCCTGTGTGATGTAATTGTGTATGAGAGTCATGTCACCAGGGCTGAGCAGGAGATTATAGATATAAATGGAGTGCAGTGCTGACAGGAAAGTATGGGGAATGAAAAAGGTTCTCACCATTGCCTGTAACGTTTTTAAAGCTTCATGTCATCCTCTTTCCATCACTTTTCAAACCAGGCTGTCATTATTAACCATGAATGTGTGAAACTTGTGTGTACACTGTCTCTGTCATAGTTTTTGTTGCTGCAGGGCTGTGAAAAGGAGTCTTTATAAAAGGTTAAAGAATGCCAAAAGGAAGCGTTTGATCCGGGGCACACCACTATGACAACGACCCCCTTAAAAATGAATAGTATGATCTTTTGGGAAATACACGACCATTAGTGCAGATTGTCAACTTTAGTTAGAGGGAATGCTTATCAAATTAGCGAGCCTTTGAGCTGCTGGTGGGCAGATTTTATTGCTTCCAGACAGAGCCAGACGAGGTGTTTACCTATGTTTACAGTCTTAACGCTAAACTAAACTAATCTAAGATAAGATAATCTGGCTGCTAAGCACAGAGATGACAGTGGTATTAGTCTTCTAATCAATCAAAAGACCTATACGCAAACGGTCTATTCTTTAAAAAACCCAAGATGTCCCATTTCTACATCCTCTATGTGCCCAATTGGGGGGGGGGGGGGGGGGGGGGGGGGGGGGGTCGTCCAATGTTCCTATATCATCAAAGGGGGTCTTGACAGAAAAAGTTTGGGAACCACTGATATAGTCTATTGTAATACGTGTAATATCGATTTGATAATTATTTCAAACTATTTCTTTGCAATTAATAGGTTCAGAAACAGAAAGGGCTCCCTGTATTGCTGTACCGAAAAAAAGGTACCACAATAAACACTCGCTTTGTGAAAGTAGTTATCTAAGGTCTTGACTCAAACCTACAGTACTCTTTAACATTTACACAGATATGCTGCCACAAATAGAAAATGTGCTTCTTAAATGGTAGTACGCCATTTATGTATAAATGTGTGGACAAAACATTAGAAAACAACGTTTCATATATTCCACTGTAGGCTATTATATTGGTCTATTAAACAGTCTCAGGCAACGTGAGCGTAAGTTTAAAAATAATGTGTTGAACTCATTTTCACAACAGAGGACACCACACGGGCATGAAGGTCCAGAGGATATGAATGGACACTGTCCTGCTCCATATACATCGTCCTTCTCCTTTCCATGCAGCTTCCACCGGATTTCTAATCTGTTGCCTCTGGTCCGCCATAGCTACTGTCGCGCCTCCTTTTGCCTGAGCGTCTTCAGCCATGACACCTCGCATCCTAGCGTCTCGCTAATGAAACTAGTTAGGTTAAGGCGCTTTAGCTAATCGCTGCATTTTTTGTTAGGTTTTACTTCTCTCTCCGTCTTCCCGGAGCTCTCTCTCCCCCTCGCTCTCTCCCCCATTCCCATGCTCAGTTTATTGCCCATTTCAGCTAAATCCACACAGCTCTCTGTGTTATTGTAGATATCACAGCCTTGCCTTGGAGTCTTGGGGCTCTGTCACTGCGGCATTATAGAATATATATGTGACGCAACATGAGCCATGACACCGACTATAGGCATCTTAAAAGTAGAGCAAAAATGGAACCGATTGTTTGCTGAGTCTGGATGAAAGGGAGATAATGTCTTGGGTTATTTACAGTAGTAGCTTTGTGGTGTCATGTGTGTATCAACAGTGGCTGCTCCCATCATCACTAGTTCCTCTGCAGACGGTGTGTGCTTTAGCTTTACGAGAAGAGGGAATCGAGGCAGCAGCAGGCATCATGAGTCAAGTTTTCAACTATTTCCATGACTTATCGATGAGCCCAGGGATTATCACTGTGGAGATGCCGAGCTAGCTGGAGACTGAAGGTGCTGCTAGCTAGAAGCCTCTTTAACCTTATTAGACTGCAGATAGCATCTCAGATAACCTAAAAGGACCGAGGGAGGGAAAGGGTAGGAGTGAGTGGGAGGGAGGGATGAAAAAAGGACTGAATAGAGTCGTAAGTAGTTGCCTAAGGGGATGAAAGGCTTGTCTATGTAGTTAGTTCAAGGTCAGTGAATGGCATACATAGACTGAGAGCCAAACAATGAGCTATACAGCCTGTCCATTATGTTGAAATGTTATTTGTGTTTCCCTTTTTAAACCCTCTCTCTCCTATCTTTATTTTCACGTACTCTTGCCCTTTCAATCCGGCTGTCGATCTTTCTGTCGTATCTGTCTGTGTGTCTCCGTCTCTCCCTCCTTCGCCGCCTCATCTGTCTCTGGGCTGCGCTGATAAGAAAGTGCCCGCCCTGTCTCGGAGGAGAAACCATGGAAACGTACTAGCCACGTGTTGACATCACAGCATGTTAAATATAACCGTCTCCCGAGCCACACAACTAGTTGTTCTGCCGTTGATCCTCGCCTGGCTATAAATACATAGTTTCCTTCCTATAATTGCAGCTCCGACAGGCTTGTTTGGATGAAGGAAGAAATAGGAAATGACAGAGAGAAAGAAGGAGTGCGCCTTCTTCTTTCTATCTGTGCCAATAAGCGTGTGTGTGTGTGTGTGTGTGTGTGTGTGTGTGTGTGTGTGTGCGTGTGCATGCGTGCGTGCATGTGTGTGTGTGTGTGTGTGTGTGTGTGTGTGAGAGAGTGTTTATAGCCTCATTTGCCTCTTTCTCATTTCAGCCCAAGGAGATTGGTAGGTACTGCAAAACTCTTTGATTTTGGACAAACACACTACAAAGAGTATTCTAATCGTATTTTAAGTGTCCCTCTCACAAAATCATGTAAACGTTGTTTGTTATAAGTATGAACCGTTCCACACGTTTAGTCAGTAGCAACACAGTTTGCTGCTCATTACTTTGATTATGACATGACCGTGGCTTTGTAATTTAGACTCTGCATCCTGGTTAAGTGTAAGTACCATTCTCTTCCTGTCAGGATGCCTCCACGCTGACTGTTTGCGAAAGTTAGCTAACAAGATTGATACTGATATTTGGCCAATAAATATAAGGCTACAGCCAGAAGATTAGCCTAGACTGGAAATGGGGAAACAGCTTGCTTGTAAATTAATAAATCTCAAGCGCTACTAAAACTAACAAATTAATTTGTACAAAGTGAAAACAACGACGGGAATATTTCTTGCTGCGTTGACTTACTGGAATACTTTCAGGTGCAGGTTGGATTTTGTTCCTGTTTCTCCTTGTGTCCCTGTCTGTATGCTAACGCTGCTGTGACATATTTACTTTACAGACACGAGAGTGGGTATCTTCTCTAAGTCTCTGCAAAAATGTAAATAAGCATATTTCCCAAAATGTCATATTATTCCCTTAAGGGCTTGTCAGGCATATTGGTTAGAGAGGTGGAGAGCACTGTCTAAAAACAGTCTTTTGGAAAGTCCTTCTTTTGAGGAAGCCAAACTTATTTGGGCAGGTAGAGATCATGTTAATTAAATGAGCACTGAGCACTTTTGATTGACTTTATGGTTCAAATCAGAACTGAGGAGAGTCACATATTGCAAGTCATATGTGGGGTATTTTCTACTGTCTTCATAACTCATATTGGTAGGAATATGCAGCTAAATATACTTTACACGTTTGAGCCTAGACAATAAGTCCTTAAAGTGCTCAGCGAAATGGAAATTGCTGAGAAAGGTGATACAATCTAGAGCTCAGAGAACAGCTACTGAATATTGTGGTTTAGATTGTTTTGTTATCTACTGTTTCCAAGGTCAAGCATGAACTGTCAATCTCATCAGTATTGCGCGATTTTGCTGTTATTGCCAATGTTTAGCGAAGATATGATTGATCTTGTACTGTTTTTTTTTATCAATCCTGAATGGATTTGCTTCTGGTCTTTTCATGCATCGGGATTATCTTTGAGACAAAGCAGCGGCATTTAAAAAAAAGAAAAAAGTTAATCATTAGGGAACTGCATGACATTTCTTTTCCCTAAAGCATGTTCAAAGCAATACAGCAGAAAGATGAAGACTAAATTAGATTGGAAAGGAGAGCAAAATGTTTGTCCTGAGTCTGTCTGCCTGCCTTTATGTAACTGTCACTAGTGTGCATGGGAGATGTTGTGAGCAGAGAGCATTGCATGTTGTGACTCAGTCTCTTAGCAGCCACCTCATCTTCACAACCCCGCGGGTCCCCAGAGGCCGGTGCAGGGCCGACCAATCAGAGGGAGAAACCGCAATGTCCAAAAGGCCGCTGCTGGGCTGTCGCCAGCCCGAGAAACTGTTTCAGTCGAGGAAATGGACGTGCGCGCGTCTGCACTGTATGTGAATTTAATAGTCTCCGAGTGTGAAGTGAGAGGGTAGCTACCTCAGCAGGCTGCGTGTGTGTGTGAATGAATGTGTATGTGCATGTATCCTTTTATATCCCATTGTCCCTAATGCAGTTTAATCTTCCTTAAACCCAGATGATTTGTTATTCCCCCCACCCTCCACCCTCCGCCACACACACACACACACACATGTGTCCTAGGGTATTTGAGTGAGTCATAAGTCCCTTTCACACATCCAGTCCATCCCTGAATATTTCAGAAACATTTCCTGCATGGGGCCATGTATGGTTGGTAGCAGGGATCGATATTTGTGGAAATCTGTGCGGCCAATTTCCCACGTAAAGACCGTGTTACATTTCAGGGTAATGCTGGGAGGGCAGTGACACTGCAGGCATGAAAATATAAAGGGTACGTTCATGTGTAAAAAGGATGACAGAAATGTTCCTTAGTGTAATGCATTTGTGAATAATGAAAATCAGTATTGGTGCTTGATGGGTTAATTAATTTGCCCTACTTTTAAGAATTTTAATACGATTCTCCAAAATCAAATTGACTCACATTATGTCCACTCAACACAATCCAAACACATTTACCAAACACAGTCACCCTTATTGTCTTGACATGCTGTTAGCTAACTCAATGTAGATAAAACATAAATTAACATAAACTAACCTACATCTGCATATTCCCTTTATACTTAAACACTCAAGATTATGGCCTCAATATTATTCTACATAGATAGAATGACGTCATCGTCAGACTACCCGTTAAAAGTCTGTGATTCTATGTTATCGCAGATTGTCGCACATCTTCCCATACAGTTTTAAATATGTGCTGTGTGTAGTTGTGTAACTGTATAGAATTGTCATGTTAATCAATGGACATGTTTTATTCATGGTTCTTGTTTATACGTTGTGTTCTCTTTTGAGATACTGTATTTTTTTAATTTTGTTTGTTGTTTATTTCTTTTGCTTAACAGCATGGTAATCATTGTTGCTGTCTTTTCCCTCTTAACTATACAACTATTGAAAATAGGCTGCTTCACATAGGGGATAATTTTTCATGTCAAAGCAGTGAAAACTTTAAAACTAATGACCACACACAAACAGCCAGGGACCCCATTCAGGTAACTCAGGTATTGAGATATCATTAATGATGGGTGTTGCATTGATGGATAAATGTAGTTCAAAAGAGTCTTAATCGGTGTCCTCCATGCTGGCCTCATTCACAAGATCATCACGAGTTAAAATAGAATCGGCTAATTTTGAGAATATTTTCATCACAGTTGATTTGTTTTTGTCGAACTGCTGAAAACTGTAGATACATATTTGAATATTCTTTTCACACAGAACAAGGACTGTTTTTTCTGACAGACATTGCCACTATCATTCATCAACTCCCAAACACTGTAGTAACCTTTATTATACTGAAATGAACATGTTCACCTTTTCAGAGCTTGTAGACATGGTACGCCAAAAGGTCACTTTGCTGATACCCAGAAACAGATAATATTAATATCAATATGAGTCAGCATGGCTATGGTTTATCTTTTTGTTGTCCGTGTTGTCCTGTTTTTCTTCTTATCTTTCCAGGGTCCTGTGAAAAGATGTCTAATTATATCTACTTACGATACAATATACTTGCTGACAAACTTGGAACGTACTCTGTACATAATAAACTGCTAAATAGGGCTATCGTGCTTTGATTTATGCCTGCTGACCTCTTTTATCATTTCCTACGGCCTACGCATACTCACGCCTCTCTATGGGGGAAGGCATTTCAGAGGGATAAAGCGACTTCAGAGTCCTAATGTAGGTCAGAGAGAAGGGAAAGCAGTGAGGGTCAAAGGTGAGGAGCAGGTTTATCTCCTGTGTGAGTTGCTTGGATTCCTGCCTGCTGAATATAAACCCCCGTTTGAGCGCGACTTTGAGGAGAAGTTGCGTGGTGCTTTATTTAGCAGCCTTGACCTGCTTGAGTGATGGCCGAGGAGTGTGAGGAATAAGGCTGAAAGGAGATGGATGGATGTTAACCCCTCCGTTGCAGGCACGCACACACTCCATTAGTTTTGCTGAACACGAGCCATTAGGTTTGGCAATCAAAAAACCTAACTCATCAAGCCGACACAACCTTGCTTCACCCACGCAGACACACCTCCACCTCCACTGCGTCAAATCTAGTTTGCAGCCTCCTGTGCATATCTCTGCCTCATGCCCATGGGGATAATTGCTCCCAGCACTAACACTAGCAAGACATTACAGACCCAGCTTTCACTTCAGCTATTGTGGCTGCTAAATTAGATGGTTAAATTTCCTTTTGGGGAATCTCTTATACATCTACCCAGGCTAAGCCCTAATTTATTCCATTTATATTATATGTGAATAACACCCAGTGTAGGTTCCACTGTGACTATATGAATAAATACTAAGGCTTGTTATGAGTGTGAGCATTCGGCATATTCATTCTCTGTGCTTTTTCTGTGATCCAGTGTGGAGATATTTATAGCGTCACAGATTTGCATATGTATGGAGACTGTATTTATTAAGTTTCCTTTTAGCAGTGCAGCACCAACACATATTTTGCTGCACACAATACTGGCAATGCAAAAGAGTGTTTTTGTGTGTGTGTGTGTGTGTGTGTGCGTGTGTGTGTGTGTGTATGTGCGTGCGTATGTGTGTGTGTTTGCGTGTGTGTGTGCGTGTGTGTGTGTGTGCGTGAGTTTGTGTGTGTGTGTGTGCGTGTGTGTGTGTGTGTGTGTAGAAACGGATCTAGAGTGTTAAAGGACACATGACCTCGACAGTCATTCACACCTCTGGCCACTGACTCCCTGAAGATCTCTTCACTCTATTCACAGCCATCTTCTTTGAAGCATTAGTGTGTGAACTCCTGCCACCAAAAGATTTGACTGAGGAGTAATTTTGCACCATTTGACCCAGTTTGAGCTTCCTCCATACCTCCTGCATGATTTCCTAAAAATGCACAAGAGTGGTTATTGAGAGTTTTGAAGTACAGAGGAAGATGGTTAGGTGTGAGCTGAGGATGAAGGGAAGTATTAAATAATGTAGTGCATTGGGAAGGCAGTTATGGCAACATAGTTGACCACGAGTGGTAGTTCTGTTGGGTTGGATCTCAGGACCGGTTATACAAGTATGTCCACAATGGCACAAGTTGTGTTCTGCAAAGAAGTCCTTTTGAGAAACACGAGGTGTGTCCAAATGACAATTACCGTACACCAATGCTTTTGGATTTACTGTGAGTATACACAACATTTTAACAATTGATCATTTGAACTGTTTTATTTGTTTGATATTTGTTTTATGAGATAGTTATGTAGCTGCCTTACGAAATCTAAAATTGTTAAAACATATATTTATGAACGACTCCACTCCAAAAAACTGCTGAGAATTAGTAAATGTATATACATTAATACAAACAAATACGGCCCTCTTCATTGCAACTGTACTCGATGCACATGGCTGCTGTATGAATAGTGTCATTGTCTTTCAACTCAGGACTGCTGGTGTGCATTGTGAAGCAAGAATTGAGTTGGCCGCCTGGCCTACAAAACCAGTCCAGTTTCACTTTGGATTTGCTGGAGACAGATTCCATTTCAATGTGTCTGTACAATAGAGGACAGTTCCCTCATTCACTCAGACGCCAACAGGGACCCTGACTACACCAGCTTGGATAAATGAACCACTTGCTGGACTGGCATTGATTAAAATACAATATCACGATGCATTGCTGTTCATTTTACATGGATTATAAAATTCCAGAAGCACCCGTACTAACAAATTCCTTTTTGCTTCTGCCAAATGAATACACCACCACAACTGTATCTGTCGTCCACTCCACGTCTGCCTGCTTGTTGCTATATGTGTGTACATATGTGACAACTGTGGCATCTAACTGGTACACGCGGTAAAAAAAAAGGATCTCACAAATACCACGAATAAACACACACGGAAATACTTCCAGAAAGCTAGAGAAATGGACCTCTCTTTGGCAACACAGACAGTAAAGTTGAGAGAAACATGGAAGCATTCGCCAAAAAATGACAGTTGGACAGTTTGGTTGTTAACTGTACTGTCAGATGCAAATCTGTCTCAAACCTTGTGAATAAGGAGTCTGGTCCTTTCACTGCAACCAAAAGGTGAAAGCGTTACGCAACTCAGCCATGTGATTTTATCTTCTTTTTTTTTACGACAGCGGTGGGGTCACCCACACACGCTCAAAATATCCATCGGTTGGGGGATGAAGGTATGTGGGGGAGTGTGAGGGGTGGGGGGGTGGCCAGCTGTCAAACAAAAAGACTGGCATTTGTAGCATAGGGTTTCCCTTCAGCTCATCCTTCCGCCTCACCTTTCATGTAATTCCCCCCTCCTTGCTTCTTATTTTAGTTTTCTTACGAGACATGGGGGACGAGCGGGAATTTACCTCTTCTCCAGCAGGCTTAGCCAAAGTGAAACTGGAACCTCCACATTGTTCTCTATAAGGAAGATTATAATTTGTTATAGGACATTTTAAGAGCCATTCCTACAACATGACCTTGCAACAGTATGCCATGTGGTTTACTCCAATGTCCCAGCAGGGATGGTACATTTACCCAAAACAATGAATTGATCGTCAATATTTTACAGATAACCCTTATTATTATATAAGAGGTAACATAGGCTAGCTTGGAAGTGGCTTCAGGACTTTAGCTCTCTGTTTGTAACTTGGTATGACCGAATGATTGTGGGCTTCATCTCCCCGAGGGGAAGTTTCATTGCGCTAAGAAAGGAAAGAGGACCTGTTGTATCCAATGAGGGAAGGAGAGAATGGCCTCTATTTTGGACTGTACGTAAGTGAACATGTCCAGTTGAAACCCCTGCTGGCTTAATGACATAATGACTTTAGCTCAGTTGTAAAGGGCATGTTTATATTTCCGAGTGAGGGACAGTGGAGGGTAAAAACTGAAAGAGAGAAGGCTTCCTCCCTCCCTCTCTCTCTCTCTCTCTCGCTCTCTCTCCTCTCTCTCTGTCTCATGGGGGGGTCATTGTAGTTTCTGCAGTTTTTTTTCTAGTTTGAGCGCTCATCTCTCCCTGCACCGATCCATGTCACCAAGGTCACATGATTATCTTAAGATCCGACCTGCGGCCTCCAACAACCTGTCATCTTGGGTTTCCATGGAGACATATGTCGGCACGACCAGTCTGGCGGTCTTGGCGGGCTATTTTTAACTGCCCAGTCACAGCCAGTGACAGTTTAATACTTTGGAATGGGGGGAGGGGGCAGCTGGGGGAAGTTCTGTGGAAGTTTAGGGGCTTCCAGCGTGGGGCTTCCCAGCTGCAGTGATATAATGCCAGGGTGTCCATAGCAGGAATGTGATTCATCCATCCGCATGATCTGTTAATGTAACATTATGTCAGCCAGTGTCGGACAACCTGGAAAGTCCTTCAAGAAGTAGTCCTCCTCATAACAGGAGCTCGGGGATTTTACCCAGCTAAGAATGCTGTCCGGGTACACTCGGTGGAGCTTGTGTGTGTGTTTCCATTTCCTGTGATGAAGCAGGTGTTAATGTTTAGGCCGCAGTGGTTAAGGCTTCTGTGTTATATTTGTCTACATGTGCCTGTTTATAGAATTGTATGTGTTGCTTTCATTTAAGGCTTTTTAGAGATCTTGTAAGTGAAATAGTTTCCACGTGTTGTGGCTTTCCAGAATACACACTTTTAGCCCAAATAATATTCTGCATTGCGTTAGAGAACTGCGTGTGGCATGTGTCAGTCCAGTGGAAACTTCGAGCCTCTTGTTTACCAGTTCCCATCACTTGAGGTCGAGACCAACATAGGGAGTGAAACATGGCTTTCTTGTCAGTGGTGTTTGGGTCTGAACACCTGCCTTCATGACGCTTATTTTACGTCATGTTTGCACTGTTACTACTAGATGTTCAAGTGGTATTTGCAAATATTTTGTAACTATTTGTTTTATCCAACTAAAGGTTTCCGACAAGTGGGGTGGTGCACTCAGCAACTGACAAACACTGTCAGTAAATGTTTCTGTGATTCTCAATCTATTTAATATGCAGCATAATGTTAGCCAGAATCTAAATTAAGAGAAATTAAAAACTGTTACATGTTTGTATAATATATTATTAGATAATATAGTACTTATTTGCATGCAGCTTGAAAATAAGTGTATATGTATATATCTGTATGTATGTGTATATGTATATATATATATATATATATATATATATATATATATATATATATATATATATATAGTATACATATATATATGTGTCCATATGTATATACAGTATATGTATATGTATGTATATGTGTGTATATATATGTGCCTATATGTATATGTATATATAGTATATATGTGTATATACACTTTATGTATATATTTATATGTATGTGTATATGTATAATATGTATATGTGTATATATAAATATGGATGTATATATATGTGTGTGTGTAACTTACACCTGAGTCCATTGTACAGTTTGCTCTTAAATTGTCTGAAGAAACCTGAGGCCCTATATGTGAGATTGCCCCCCCATTGATGGAGTCAAGAGATGTTTGTGTTATATCCCATCAATGAACGTCAAACAGCGGTCCAGGAGGTCACTGTGACAACTCGGTCATATGAGCAAGCAAACAAAGGATGACCAGATGGAAACTTCCACTGTCCATCTTTGGCTGCTGAGGAGAGGAGTCATGATGTTATGGAGTCAAGACTGAGAGCAGCTACACACTCTCTCACACAAAGATACTCTGACATACTTTGTCCCTTTTTTATTCTCGACTCTCTCTACCTCTTTTTTTCTTATCTCTTGCTCTCTGAGTGTAACACATGACAGCACAGATCCACAGGTCATGACCTCTCGGGAACAAAAAGATGGAGAGTGAGCCAGAGGCAGACGCCGAATGGCAGTTTTGTTCTGCTGATGCCGATATTTTTGCAGCATTCCTCCTGCACCCAAGGGATTGTAGTATACTTTTAGTTTCTTAAAGCATCAGCTGTTTATACAAGTGTCAAACAAAGACCCCTAAGCTATGAATTACCATTTTTTCACTCTATGGTGGGTTTTCACAGTCTCTCTTATGCCAAGGCCAAGCTAAAGTGCTCTGATTTGTGTGTAATCTCCCCCCCCCCCCATTATACACCTAATGGTCTAGCCCATGCCCACTGATGATGACTGTGGTGATGTCAGAGCAAAAAGCTCAAAGCGGCTTCGGTAAGGCAGCATGCAGGGGGAAGGGGAGGCTAGAGGTTAAAGCGGTGACATAGAAAATCCACAATAAGAGGAAAGATGAGCACATTCGTACCCAAAGGCACACATTAACACTTGTTAAAAGGCGGACGAGCTTGTACACACTCTCACGTCCATCACGCTCTCTAGTCACCTCCTCCCCTCAACAATCGACACAGAGGGATTAGGACACACACACACACACACACGCACAGCTGGATGCCAGCGGGAAATCGCCTCACTGCAAAAGTCTTGATCTGATCAGCGCGGCTGCGCTCCTGAGATGACGACAGGAGGTCACATGATTGAGTGTGATGCAGACCAGTCAGAGACTAGCCATGATGTAATGGTCACTTGCATGCAATGGCACAGCCTTATGCAGCACAACATAACCATGGACCCGGAGGCAGACATTCGTCCTTGTGCACCGCAGCAGCTGCCATCGCATTGGCTGAATAATCATTCACGGAGGGATTTCAGAGATTTGGGTAAACAACTGAGGTGCTCGACTATTGGATGGAGTGGCGTTTTACTCCCATCATATTAACTATTTTCCTATTGGTCAAAAATTCATGTTTGGAGGGATTTAAAGAAGCTTTAGCTACTGGATGAAACGATTTGAGTGCTCTACTCCCCTGCAGTATTAGCAGAAGTCTTCTTCAGGGACATGTTGAATATTGACATTAAATTAAGTATTTACTTTCACAGAAAGACCTGAAAACCCTTTCCTGGTACAGATGTCACAATGAGTGGTTCAACTGATAGGACAGCTCTTTGTAGCTCTTTTTGCCCCGATCACAAACACAAAGAAATTCCCAGAAAGGCAGAAAATGATCTCTGTACAAGTTGAACAATGGGGGTCAGGGAGCGCGGTCACTGTCTGGTTATTCATGTTTTTCATGTAAGCAGGCGTGTAAGCATCCCCAGAAATTGTTCACTGCATTAAAATGACCAGCACCGGCATTGTTCTCATGTATATTAATATCCCCTTTGATTTCCAGCTTTGGAGCAGTGTCAATAGGCAAATGCCCCCTTTGCAATTGGCTGAAGTGGAGTTGGAGTTGTGTTCATGAGGGTAAACAAGCTGGGCTCCAGAGATAGCACCGAGGCTATTCACCCCACACTGGCAATGAGCTGATAATAATACCAGCCTGAGCCTTGACAACCTCCACGGACAGGATCGCCGGAGCTCTGTGGCCTATTGCTGTCATTCTTATTCACCCTCAGTGGGTTTTTACTGATGTGTCCAGTGTCCCTGTCTGTGCTTGTGGCCCGCCCCAAGTAATGACCTCATCTGACTGCACAGCTGCCAGGAGGCAGCAGACTGCTTATGAAACCAGGCCATTCTATCCCTAAAATTCAGAGGTTGTGCAACTGGAGTGGCAGCACAGAGTGTGTCTGTGTGTAAGTTTGTGTGCGTTGGGACGGTAACGGTGTGATTATGCAACAGCGTTGATATCGTAGCTCCAAATGAAATCCAAAGGAATTTTTAGACATAGTGTGCTGTTGAAGGGCAATTTAGACAGCGCACGCACACACAAAGGCGCGTGCACACTTGAAAGTCTCTAACCCCTTGTGAATAATAGATACAGAAGTGGTGTGTCAAAGTCCTTGGAGTGGCCTGGAAACAGAGAGCAGATTAAATGTGCACCGACTGTGACCTCAGCCAGACCGTGTTACACACCCTCACACGCACAGACAAGCACGGTCTGCAGTCACGACAACATTCTCCTCCTGACCAATGAGACAAGCGCCAGGTACCAGCAGCTTCATAACGCAAAATAGTGATAGTGTGTGTTTTAAGTACAAGTTGCTTTCATTGTTTGATAAGGCAGTTCCTAGCACCGCTGTTGCTAAGGAACTAAAAATGGTCCACCAGCTACTGAAATCATATTCATCCTCTACACTGCTCCTTTTCAAGAAAGGGAAATGATCGGGTCAGTATTAGCCTAAAAACAGTAATACGGTGGTGCCCTGTAGCTCAGGGGTTCAGATCTTCACTTGAATTACTTTGTCCTGACTAGAGCCATAATTTTGCTATTTAGACAGTGATAGATAATGTATGCATATCTTGATGCTGTGCTCAAAGTAAAACATTTCAATATGCATACATCTATATTTTTTCCTCAGGGGTCTCTTGCAAATTAGGAGTTAAAGTACAATGGCATGAACCTTCAGACATCCTTGTCTTTCCTCTCAAGTCTTAATTCTATGGATTCGTAATATATAACTTTCCTAACTGCTGCACTCAGAGACACGCCCTGGAGATCTGACCGTTCTGGGTCAATCGTGGCCGCCTGTTGCACCAGGAGGAGCTCGTGTTCACGTTTCTGCTGCTTCTCAACTTTTCAGCTGAGGGCGAATGTGACCTACTTGTTGACAATTGGACTCTTGAACATCCTCTGCTTTCCAATCCCTTTCGAACTTCTCCTCCTCCTTTAAAGAAGCCATGAATAATGAAGCAAGCTTTGCGTCATCATTTGTACGGGTAACAATGTTGGCATGTCAAGCCAAGGCATCTGATCCTCTCTTCCAATGACATGATGGAATATGTTGGCCGGTGTTAGCTTTCAGCAGGTAAGGCTGCAATATTGATGAAGAGGTCGAGGCGTTTTTTCCACTGCCTCAACTCCCAGTGACGCCTCCTCTCGTTGGCTTGTCCCGATCATTTGATACGACGCTGCGCCGTGGGCAGCGCCGGGGCCGGCGGGTAGATGGTCGGGCGAGTTGGACGAAGTGGAGTGGAGAAGAGCAGAGCGCGGCGTGCTGCACATTTTCCATCTGTCATGAAAGTGGAGCAGCTCATTATCGCAGAGTGCTCTCTACTGAGCTGACCTGAAAAGACAAGGAGAGTGTGTGTGTAGGTGCAGGTTTGAGAGAATCTACATATAGTATTAGTGTGTCCTAGTCGTACCTTTCAGAAAGGTCAGAGTGCATGTGTGTATATCGAATGCTACTGTTCTTCTACATCTATGCATGAGGGTCAGTGGGTTTGAGTCATACACCTTTATTTTTGGGATCGAGACATTATTTTGGCATTTTAATCCCATTGCGTTCCTGTATCCAGCACCAATTAAGGTATCAAACTGGCACCTTTTTCCTGTTGAGAGGACATTGTTTTCCACTGTTTCCCAGCTGTCCTCCTACACTTGGATAAATCATCAGTTTATAAATAATATATTGCTGGCAGCAGTAACAAGGTATAGCTAGCAGGTGAGCGGCATTGATGTGAGCAGGAGCATGATAAATGAGATATAATTAATGGTTAAAAGAGAAATTGGTAATCTCTCTCCAGATTGTAAGTGATGATTAGGCCATTTGTGTGCAAGTCTTTCATCTTTGTATCGTGATCAATAACCAAAGTAAGGGCTAGTTATCTTAAAGTATTGCTTTTCATTGGAGTTTCTTTCTATTTATACTATTTAAACCCAGTGGTCCTCATCTGTCTTTTGATGTCAGGAGGAAAGGTTTTTGTTCCTTGCAGCCTGGTAGCAGATTTAAGATGCATGACTGTTGTCCTTTGTGAGGAAATACACCTATTGCCTCATGTGATGAACATAAACAATTTCTAAAGGGAGAGGATATAAAAGAGCTTTCTCTGTACGGTTGATCCCTTGGGTTTAAGGTCCCAGTTGAGAATGCACCATGTCAATTTGTGACTGTGCTTGAGGGCACAACAGAAGCAGTGGCTCTGATACAGGAGGACAGACGGAGTAAAAGAATAGTGGAGAGAGAGGAGAGCACAGCAGGGAGAGCCGGGAAGAGAATAGCAAAATAAATCTGGAGGGACCTTGTAGATTGGTAATAAAGCCTCTGAGCCCAGATGTCCATCTGAATAAAAAGCTATTTCCAGTCTTCATTTTTTTCTTTTCTTTATACTAACATCTACACTAACAGGCAAATGGAGCTTTGTCAGATAAAATCAAGAAAGATTGCTGCTGAGCATTTTGTATTGAATTTGAAAAATTGTCCTTATTGCTGCAAAATCCAAAGGTGTGAGGCCACAAACCTCAGTGAAAAATTGATAGCTCACCGTGAATCCTTCAGCTGGCTATACCACTCATGCCTTGACGGGAATTAACTTCCCGTCCTCGCTCAACCACAGTGATTGATTTCAAGGTCTGGCTGCAAACCTGTCCAAACTGTACTTGGCAAAATAATCGCTTCTCAATAGCCATTTCATAATGTGTACCCCCTCAGTTTGACAGAAAGGATACCATAGAGGGCATAATTGATTTACTGCTGTGGCCTTGTTATGTCTACAGCCTTGGAGGTGCAGGGCCCTGGATAGCGTGTCACACTTTCAGCTTTACTGCATGACTGCTGTGTTTAATCAGAAAACAGGCCATAACCTGTTTGATGTTTCAAGC
This sequence comes from Cyclopterus lumpus, assembly GCF_009769545.1. Taxonomy (NCBI): domain Eukaryota; kingdom Metazoa; phylum Chordata; class Actinopteri; order Perciformes; family Cyclopteridae; genus Cyclopterus; species Cyclopterus lumpus. Next base: position 7,099,509 of record NC_046988.1, read on the forward strand.
TTGATCCAAAAATGGAAACTGGGAGGGCAGCGAGTATCAGAGCTGCTTTGTGAAATAATTTATCTCACAGCAGCAGCTTAAACATTAATGTTAAGCTCATCAGCAAACATGCTCATGTTGTGCTGAATATTAACGTGGGGTTGACCGTGACTTTATATTGTCTGCTGGAGACTGGCATCCCAAATAAAACTAGAGCGTTGTTGTTTCAAGTGTTAGAAGTAGTGTGTTGTTCTCATAAGAGGGATATATTTCTCACAGAGGCCGCTTTTCATTTATTTATGAATGCAATAGTCCCCTAGCAGGAGTAGTTGTTATTGTGTTCATGTTGTCGAAGGTCCCCTAACCTTAAATGAAAAAGTTATTTTAACCCAAACCACAATCTTTCCATGTTGTTTGTATGCCTATCTTACCAAACCTCAACCAGTGGCATTGCCACATCATAAAACATTTTTTTTTGTTTATAAAGACACATTTGCTTAAGATCAGTAAATGCCTCTAGGTGTTGTTCTGGAGACCCAACAATGTACTATTATTAATTTGTTTTCATTTGGAGGACTTGTCTCCTGCCACTGTTCAGCATTGTTCTGTGTTGATTAATTTGCTGTAGCTCGCAATCTGCATTCTGGATATCCAACATCTCAGGCAAATGTGTTTGCTCACCAACAGGATGTGAACTACACCCCAGCAAGAGCCACATCCTCTTTCCGCTTCTCGATCCTGGCTTCTCTGGCCATTTCTTAACCAATACTACCTCACTTTTTATGGTTTTACAATTATATATCTCATTTATTCAAACATTTCCTCCCTTTCCTTGCAATAAACATGCATTCGTCAACGGGCAGGGAAAGTGTCAACTAGGCATGACACTGTTCCAACCTGTTTGGCCCATCTTGTGCTTATGAAAGACCAAAGGTGGCAGAGCAGTGACTGTGGCTCAGGGCAAAGTTTGTTTTCTTTCAGATAGTGCTGCTCACAGTGGATTTGTTTTTCTCCGATGACTATGTCATAGCATTTCTCCTCATTTCACTATTAAATATCTTATATTAAAATACAATTGTATTACTGTTTGTGTTGCACTCATTTTTGACGGTGTAGTTTGCAGAAGGTAAGACAAATCCTTCTCTTCTCTGTAAAGGAGATGATATGGGGTCTGATTAAATATGTCTGCTCACTAAATTGACTGCAGATATTTGACCTTTACCACTCCCTATCAAACCCCTAGTTATGGATGAAACATCTATCTGGAGTTAGTTTATTGAAGAGACTAGCTATATGGGCCCTTTGAACTTTGATGAGTGTTGTGGGGGGTCTGGGGTATGAGTTCAGCCTAAGCCTAATAGCTAAATAACCTTGTTGTGCTTATACAGTATGTCTAAAAGCCTTTAAAAGCTCAAGCTTTAATCTTCATAACTTATAAAGCATTTGAAAACGACAATAAGCAAACGATTTCCCTGCTGCGCAAGTTAGTGTTAGTTATGTTTTAATCTGTGAGTGAGTGTGTTTGAGTCTGCAAAACGTTAACCCCAATCAGTATGGGAATAATTCTATGGTGAATTGACTAGACAGCTACAGTATGTCCTCGGCTGACCTAGTTAACCATGTGCATAATATCCCTCTGCTCCAATTGCTGTTGACTCATAGCAGGATGACGATGCCTCCTGTATGTGAGGGAGAAGCTGAGTCTTAATATGTGACTGAACACCATGAACTCATTTAACTTTCCAAACCTCAGGAGATCCATGTTACATCAAGTTTGATCAAAGTGCCCTCTTTGACTTTAGAGAGAATATTCAACCCTTATATTTAGCTGTCCATTTTCAAGCTATGAAATCAATCGATCATTAATCTTTGGTAAAGTTATATAATAATGTTTTTTTATTTATCCTTTAGTTCAGCATTTTATGTTTCCTGTGAATACAGTATTTCACTTTTTTATGTACAATGATTAGTTATTTGTTACAATCAATCACACTCTTTTACCATCTAGAGTTCTCTAGGTTTGAGCAAAATCCCTTATCAAACTGTTTTTTCTAAAGCAGTACTGTATAATGACAATAAAGTTGAATTAAAATTGAGAGCCCATGTCTTCATATGGTATGTCATTTAGGTTCAAGTATAGGAATTAAGCAAAAATAAATTGGTCTTAACAGATCTAGTATTGCGTAATACAAAGGCATAATGTAATGAAATTTAGCCTTTAATGTAATATGCACGTGTGAAGCAATGTGTTTCTGCTCGGCCAACAACAATAACAACAACAACAACAAACTGGATAAAACTAGACCAGGATCTACAGCCATGCTAGCAGTTCTATGAGGCTGTACACTGATGCTTTAGAGCTGAATGCTAACTTTAGCATGCTAAAATGCTTACAGTGATAGTGCTAACATGCTGACATTTAGCGAGTATAATGTTTACCATGTTCGCCATCTTGGTTTAGCGTGTTGCCGTGCTAACATCTGCTAATTAGCACTAAACACAAGGTCTGGCTGAGGCTGATTAGCATGCATGTGCACACTTATCAGTTGGGTAGTAAGAGTGTGCCTGTCGATGTAGTGGTGCTTGTGTGTGTGTGTGCTGCTTTATCGTATGGAGGTAGGCAGATTGAACTATGCTGTCTTTTCCTTCTCGTTGTCTTGACTGCACATGAACTCATTTGCTCACTGGTTACCTCTCTGGCTGAAAATGAGCTCTTGAACTCCCACTGAGTCTCCCAAAACTCTCAAACTAACACGGACACACACACTTGGTCCCTGGTAGGATCTCCACTTCTTTCCCCCGGGGTCTTACTGGACCCTGGCATTCCACTCACTCGGCACTTAGAGTTTAGCTGCTCGCCTGTGTCAAGGCATGACAGGCTCACCACCCTGTGCGGCCCAGCAGCGATACCGCTTCGTGGCAACGCGTTAACACTCGTGCCGCCCCTACGAGCACAGCATGGTGAGCCATAGCACTGAGACAGGTAATGATGTAAGCTTCCCTGCAGTCACTCCGGCCGCTGCTTGTTGTTGTGATATCCTTTTCCGTCTCCGTATTTATTGATTGGTGGTATGTGTATAGCAATGTTCGCCACAAGTCACGGGATGATTTGAGCAGGTTGAGAGAGAGGACACAACTTCCTTTTTGTTCGGAAATTTCTAAGGGATATGTATGTAGAATTAGCAATTCAACTACAGCTCACTGGGTTTGTCATACTTGGCTGTACCCAATTACCTCTATTGAAGTGCTTTTTATTCCTAAAGGAGAATAAACCCATTCAAAGACTTTGCTCTAATAAATTCAAGTCTGTGCACTTAATCACATAATGTTATAGTTCAATTCACTGTATGCTTAGGCATGAATGTATCCAGATCTGAAATCTACAATCGGGCACTCGCACAACATGAACACAAACAGATCAAAGAAGTAAAGCATATTTGAGTACACATTCCTTTTAGCTTCAAGGGCTGTACAGAAACGCAACTCAGCTGAGCTTGACAAGGTTAAACCTCTAGCCATGAAAGTAATCTTTACAATTTGAATGACAGTTGATGCTCTGACTTAAGGTGTGCAAGGTTTCATAGCTTTTCCCGACCTCCCAGCTGTTTCAGTGGAGCAGCTCAGTGGCCAGCAGCAGACCGTGTTTACTTGGCAACACTCAGGTGTGAATGTGTGGAGTCGTGTGAAAGCACGGTGCAGCTGAACACAGAGCATGCATGTTTGTCCATGAATAAATCAGACATTTCTTTCAGTGGCACCGACTTGTGGCATTCAAACTTCAGGCGCACAAACAGTCTGTTTGAATAGTACTTAACCTGGACCTCTGTATACATGCTGCTGTTTAAGTTGCATGGATGCCAAATGTAAGGCCACTCTTGAGATAAGAGTTTGAGTATACAGGATGCAGCTTACAGACGGGAACAGGAGCTCAGTGTTTAGAGCAGGTAGTTAGGTGACCGACAGTGAACTGCAGAACGTCTTTATGGTATGTGAATCCCCATCCTTAAATACAATATACAATATGTGCTCCGGATTTTATATATACTATTTCTATTTATTTATTTGTTGTTTCAAGGCAAGAAACATGAGTGTGTGCATGTGTGTGCATATGTGTTGTATGTTACTGTTGCACTAAAGAGATGACATCATGGTTTGATACTCATGATTCTCATGATGCCTCGAAAACCATGAGAAGCTAGTAGGGCTGTGGTGGCACTGTAATCTGTGTGTGTGTGTGTGTGTGTGTGTGTGTGTGTGTGTGTGTGTGTGTGTGTGTGTGCGTGCGTGTGTGAGCGAAAGAGGGGGAAGAGAGAGAGAGTGTTAGGGGGAGTCTAATCCTGTGTGTCTGTTGATGGAGGACTTATGTGGGTTTGTGTGTGTGTGTGTGTGTCTGTGTGTGTGTGTGTGTTTCTCTGCCTGTCTTGTGTGTGTGCACTCTAGTATTCCATACCATGAATGAGTGCAATACACACACACACACACGCACACACATGTACACACACACGCACACGCACGTACACACACATGCATGCACACACACACACACACAACCAAATGCCTCTATCAAACCCCCTGCAGTCCACTATCATCCCCTTCTACTATCATCCCATTCCCTGGCATGTCGCACAGCTTAGCCAACAAGTCTACTTGTGTGTTTGTGTGTGTGCTTCTGTCAGTTTCTGTTTCCTCTCTGCGTGTTCCTCACACGTTCCTCCCCACCATCCTTTCTCTCGTTCATCACCTCTTGTTCTCTTCCTCCACTTTTCTCACCTCCCTTCATCTTCTCTCCTCTTCTCCAGTGTATATGCTCTTCAACAACAGGGTACATGGAGTAGACAATGACCTTGCAGGCAAACTGAAGGCTTGTCAAGCTAAAAGTAAGAGAGGCAGCATGATAGCTGGGTTAAATTGATACAATCCTCTGGAAAACAGATGTGTTCAGCTAGGTACTCTCTCTCTCAGACATGTGGACGTCACTGTGGGAGAAAAATAGGAAAAAAAAGAAAGAACGCCTGACAGAAAATATGGGAGGTATGCAATAGGATGGTGTTATTTCTGTGATTCAGTGCAAACATGCAGTTTGTTCCACTTTAAAGCTGCAAATGTGTTTCTTTATAAATCCATACAGCTTCAGGGAGAGCAAGGGTGAAGCTTAGTGACACTGTTTCCATTTGGGAAGAATTGGTTCTGTAATAGGATTTACAGTAAATGGGTCCATTTTAGATTTCGAAAGAATAACATAAACCACAAAAAGAAACAAGGCCCATCTTACAGGCAGCACGCTTCGTCAGAACTGGAGGCTGTGTATAACTGTAGTTCAATCAGGGAGAGACCAGTTAGATAAAGAAAGGATGCATGTTTATTGTTAACAGATGATATGAAATGATGAAGTCTCAGAGTCTTTGGCGCTTGGACTCTGCGGGGTGATTTGCAATTGAGGGCCGACTGCCCCGATCAGCAACGAGATAGATCCCCCTGTGGAGTCCAGACCTGGTGGTGGCTGATGAGCTGATAGAATGATGAGTTGATGAAGCTGATGGATCCGTGGAGACTGGGCGGAGATGGGGAGGTGGAGGGGTGCGTAACAGCAGCATGAAAGAACTGAGGGTAGAGAGACAGTCACATTTAAATGAGACAGCACCAAGATGATTGGCTAACCGTGTCATTGTTTCTGTGTGCTTATTGGATAGAGGGGATCAGCTGATCTGTGCAGCTGGTGTCATGATTGACGGCGCAGAAAAATGATGGCAAGTAAACAATGAGTGAGCATGCGTGAGGAATGATTGGCAGGAATGTGAGGAATAGATGGCGGGCTGAGGGGTATGGTCTTCCTGTCTGAACTTGCGCTAGAGCTCCATTTGATCCAGATGAAATTGTTTTGGTTTGACGTGTCTCTGCAAAAACAATTAAGAGGCTATTGACAAAAATCTTCCAAGCTCTTTTGTCAATGTTACATGCACTTTTAAGGTGCTCCCTGAGTTCAGCTCGTCAGTTACCCGTCTACTGTCAAGTCTTCAGGGTGCAAGGCTTTAATCGCATCATGAGGTCAAATAAAAATAAAAATTCCTGATGCTGTTTTTTATCTGCTATAAGCCATTATCTGGGCATGTCCTATTAGTGTTCACTTTTGATTACATACAGTTCAACATAGTAAAGTGATGATTAATTGCATATGCAAAAATAATAATGAGTCAATAAAAGCACACAATTTACCTGCAATCATAAAACTAGAGAAACCAGTGATATAATTCTACTAACTACAATGGAAAACCTAATCGTAAATTCACAAATACGGTGAATGACCTCCAGTATGCCTTGGTACATAACTTACACTTCTATATTTTAAACTCCTGCTGTTCTACAGAAACCTCTGCATATCTGAAAGGTCAACTTTTATTTAGAGAAGTCGCGGTTTAGGCGTCACACCCACAGTTCGCTCCTCGCTCACTCACACACACACACACACACACACACACGCACACACTCTCAAGCATCAGTAAACCTCAGACTGAAAAGAAAATACAAGCCACAATGTTTATGGGAAAAAAAACTATTTTTGTCAATGTTTCAAATTCCTGATAGCAAATGTGTTGCAGTCGTAGGATACCTAGATGAAGAAAAGCTTTAGTTTACAGACAATCTTAAAAATCTAAGACTTTTTTTTTTTCTTTCCTTTTTCCTAAACCAGATCTTAATTGGAATTGTAAGTATTTTTTTCCTCCCCAGGATGTGCTTTGGTACAAATTACACGCACAAAGTTTTGACATCTGGCCAGTGGTTTGGCAAACCTTGGCGTAAGCTGTGTGGGTTTGACCCAAAGAGAAAGAAAGAGGGACAGTCATGGAGGAATATCACAAAATATTCGGAGATGAAATAAGAAGAGATGAGGGGAGATAAATATGCTGAGCTTAACTGACAGGAGCAAGTATTACAAATTGCTATGCATGATAGAGCACGATAGAGCATGATAGAGGAACAAAGATATCGGAGGCGGCTGGAGCGGAAGGGAAAGACAGATGCAAATTCAATGACATCACTGGAGTTGGTTTGTGCATGGGTTGTACTGTGAGCATGTGCTGGGCAGAAGGGAGGGCTGAGAGCGAAGCTGTGACGTATTGTAATCTGGAATACTGAGAAGCCCAGCTGTGCAGAATCTGGGCAAAATCGAGGGCTTATGTTACGTCACACAAACACACACACACACATGCACAAATAGTCCGTCATGAGTCCTGAAGGAACACAACTGTCACTAGGGAGAAAGGTCAGGAGGGTTAGCTTACGTTTGTGTACGCTGTTTTCATGTCCTCTTCACCACCAAATACCAGTAAATATTGCCTCCACCCATCATCTCCAATTCTCCTCCTCTTCTTCTGTGCTGCCGTGCATCCTGGGAAGGAAGCAGTAATGCCAGATGGAGACAGGGTCAGCCTCATGTTGGGAGTCATAGTGCATGATGGGAGATTTGGACCCCACTCTCTGGCAGCAATTTGTTCAGGGCAAGAATAACTCTCTCTTGAACTGGAAATACATTATGTTTCTAATGCACCTCCACCCAAACAACTGATGGCACAATCTCTGCAAAGAGCAGAGGAAAATACCTATTCCTAGCTCCACGACCATATTTGGCAATGACTTCAGGAAAAGGAAATAACTCTAACCATGTCACCCTCCCTTTTTTGCTGGTTATTTTTTACCTTCACCCTACAGCTCCCTTAACCCCAAGCTCCTCTGCACTACTTTTGATAAACATCAAATGGCTTTTATAATTCCTTTTAACTCTTAACTAAATTACCTCTATGGTGTAAAGAGGCTATGGCATCCAAGCTTCTGTGAGCGTTACGATGGAGTCATGTACATGAATGCATCCCCAGTGGTTAACCCACTTCGCGAAATGAGGCTATGAAAATTAATGTTTATTCACAACTTGCGCGAGTGCACGTTTAACCTCGGGGTCGTTGAGCATGGTTACATAATTATTTGTACGCAGCACACACTCACGAGCCTATTAATAGACCACATGTATAAATCCTCTGTTGCATTATGTGTCAACCTGATTTATTCATACCATCCCAATACACCTGAGGATCATTTATAAGAGCTGACAAAAAGGTGGGAGAGGAGCTCTTTCATTTGAAACCTGGCCTTTTGATGGATGTCTCCGAGAATATTGAGGCCACCAACAGCGCGTTCATTTTCTTTTCCTTAGCATAAAATTATACGTACAGGGCAATTCTGTTGGGACAGATCATTTACTTGTTTCAGGTAGTGGCTGTTAAATTTCTAGCAACTCCAGCCGAATAGCTCTGAGGATAACAAAGGTTTAGTCAGTTTGACAATCTGATCTTGTGCCCAATGTTTGTGCCAAATGTTTTTGAATATCTTTACAACAGATTACAATGGTACACACACAAAATGAGGGTGAGTAGTGCTAAAAAAGGTCAATGTACAGATTTGACCAGGCTTTCCACTGGTACGGGCATTCATTTGAATGAGGCCAGTCACGTGGTGCAGCAGGGATGCCGACGAAGGGTCGCCCGAGGCAAAACTTGAATCTGCCACAACGCAACGTCATCCGGCAAGGTTAATTGCATTCATGCAAAATGGATATTCCTTGTAGGTTTGAGACACGATTACCTCGCAATACAGGCACCAAAAGATACAATTATTGAGTTGTAAACTGCTGTGCAATGTTTTGGTATCTGATGACACTTCAAATTCCTGGATCAGTTGGTCAAACTTGACTTCCTGAGTAGTATTCCATGTCTCTCCAACACCTGAAGTCGTACACCCCAATCATTTAAGCCCCTTGCGTTGTTTAAATGCAGGGCTTGAACATTCACTAAAACTACTATTCCAGAATGTTGAATTATTATGGAATGTGCATACTGTAATGGAACTGTTAAAGCCAACACCTAATACAAATTTTCACGCAAGCTTAATCTATCACCACTTGTTTTTTTGTATTTGAATGTTAATTACTGACCACCCGTTAAAACAGTCAACACACTTCAGAGCACCTAAGTGGGCACTGAGCGGTTGGCATGGTGCCGGCCTTGTGTCACTGCTACTCTGGCATTGCATCCTGCCGGTTTTCCGCTGCCACCTCCTCCCCATGAGTGGTCACGCTGCTAGGAGAGGCCAGCTGAGTAGGTTGGTGTTGGAGATAAAGGGGCGCTGTGCCGTCTTCACTTCACACCTGACTGACACACTGCTGTGCTTTCATATTGTGCTACAGTGACTCATTTTGCAGGGCTACTTTAGGAAAGCAGTTATTTTTCTTACAAAGTAAATTGAACTAGTAGCTTCCACATTTGTGGATTAGTGCAACTGCAGAATCAGCAAAAATTCTCACCAAGTATTTTATACAAATCCATAGTAAAGTGAAGTGATGCAACAGAAACAGAACATTATTACACTATGTAGAGAAATGCTATGATTGTTCACAATGAAAATGTTAACATGCCGAGGTTGACCATAAGCAGGTAGGCTAATGTTTGCCACAATCAACATCTTAATTAAGCATGTTATCATGTTGACGTTTGATTCTGAGCACTGACCAAAATAACAGATGAGGCTGGTGGGAATCCCCAGTAGTTATGCTGGTATTTGGTCCGACACCAATGTATTTGGCCTAGTATTTTCCCCTGATGATGGTGTTACAAAGCCAGAACATGATAGAGGATATATCCTGTGGAGTGTGTGACTGTGTGTAGCAGATATCATGGTTATCCACTCAATAGCTGTCAAGACATTTAGCTCTAAACCACAAATCTGTGAACCTGCTGATCGGACAAGTGACTAGGGTTCATTGTTTTGGAACTCTGAATAGGTGCAATGGGTGTTCAGTGCCCATTAATCAACTCAATGCCAAGTTATTTTACTGAATGAGTAAAATCTTTTTTCCGATTATGGCACTCTGTAAAAAGTTGCACAATTGCCATAGTCACACAGTTGCTGAGGTATTTCCGTCTGGACTAAAGTGGTGGACTGACAGGCCGATCGACAGAAAGACCAGCTGACATCAGCTTAAAGCCGCACCACTAATGCACTTCCTAAATAACAATTAGATGGTTCGGTATGTCAATAGCTGGGTCTCCACTCTGACGTAATCTCCGCTACATTTTCAGTGAATCCTTTGGTGGTTCATGACCAAATGTAAAGCCCCAACCTGTGCCATGAGACCATTAAACAGCACAGTACACTGTGTTCCTGGGCCCCTTGTCTTAGATTATCTTTTTGAAACTGTGTGTGGTCGTATGTGAACCGGAGAAGAGAGGGATGAATAGTGGAGAGTAGGCCAATGTGACACTGTGTAAGAAGACTGCATTAGTGGCAGTGGATTATAATAGAGGGTCCTCAAATACTCAATCTGTCTCCAAGAAGGACCACTTTGCCCCCAAGAACTAACTGTACTTAAAGGTTATGCGTGTTTGTGTGAGCTGCTTTTGATTCAATCGCTTACCATTCGTCAAACGTAGCTGCTGACGTCAGTATGTTTTGTGTTGCATTTCTCCTCGAGTCTTCGGCAGACAATAAACATCTAAAGTTGGGAGTGTTTTCCGAAATGTAGCCTTCCCAGTACGGTGTGTGACTCTTTCCTGTGCATTATCGGCACTTCCTGTCATTAGTAGGAAGTCTGGATGTGATTGAAATAGATGGACACTGGAGTGCTATTGACATAGACAGAGACAGTAAGGTCATTATTGCTTTGCCCAGAGGAGTAAGACCTCTCCCAGGTCTCTTAAGTGCTTATCCTTCTACTTTACCATCATCTGAATCCTCTTGTCCCTGCTGGCTATGTGGAAGACAGGCTCCATCAAAATGAGAGTGGTATTGAGATGTGTCAAAGTCGCAGTAGGAGATGCCTATCATAGTTAGAGAGTTCTGATAGGTCGGTGTCATGGAGAATCACATTCACTGTCCCTGTCAAGTATAAGTGGATGTGAGCAGTTTATCTTTAGTAAACATCATCTGCCGGGATTCCTTTGTCCAAGACTCCGAGGTAGGCCGACATTTAGTTTCAAAAAGTTTTGAGGCTCCTCTCACTCCTTCATCATAGCAGAGGCATTAGCACCAGTGCTTGCTGCATGCTGCTGGAGTTTCATAACTTGAACATTGCCATACAGACGCAGTGTTTGAACCCACAGTAGTCATGCTTGACTGTGTTTGCACTTGCAGGCTAGCTGTGTGCTCACATACCATAATTAGCGTTATGAGTTATTTATAGCTAGCTGTGGAATTAGCTGTGGTATTGCCAGGCAGCCTCAGGGCTGATTAAGCCACTTGCCAATCAATTATTTATGGCTTCCTGGAGAAGAGTAGCTTGTCCTCTTTGTATGCAGCACCATGGCAACACAACAGGAAGCAGAAAGCCTGTGGAGAGGAAGTAAACCCTGTGATAGAATCCGCTGTGCCATCCCCCTCTGGAACATCTTCCCCTCTCACTCACATTCACACCCAGCGCTCTAATCTAAACCATGCTTTCATTAGGAGACCTCTATGAACTCCCTAAATCCAATTTAAGGTGTTAATGTTCAGTATTTGAGGGAAAATAAATAAACTGGAAGAATGAAATTAGATTATTCCCAGTTGGCGAGATGAAAGAACTGAAAGTCTGCTTTTTAACCAGTCACTGTGAGATCAGGTAAACTACCTTTGGGTGATAACAAACACAGTTAATGAGGTTCTCAGGGTCACAGCAACTTCTATTTCACACTCTAATTGTTGGGAGTGAAATGAGGTAGTGTATTCCAAGCATGAAAAGAGAGTTTTCTGTGTTATTCTGGAGAAATGTATGACTTCAACAACAGAATATCTGCCATTGCAAAATTGTTAGTCTATGTGAAACTATTTCCTGTCATAATATGGTTGCCACATCCTCCCTATGAGTAAGGGTGAATCACTGGCTTGTCAAACTGTATTTTTTTATTTATTTTTAGCTTAGGGTATAGCAAAGGCTGCAAAATCAGTCCCAGTTGAGAAATTCCCCTTCTGAAATGACATCTTGCTAAAGTCTAAAAAAAATTAATAAAAAAAACAAAACACTGCTTTCTTACCATTATTGGTATCCTCACTCTTCTTTTTTGTATGTTCCTCTGCATGTCTCTCACTTTCCTTACGACCACATGAACATTCACTGCTGCAGATCAAGGCAGAAACATCCACCAGTCAGTAAAATAACAGTACTTAACAGTCTAATCAAAGTGAACGCAGCCTGTGCTTTTTACCTCATCAAGTAATGTGATGAAGTCTACCCTCTGCATGTCAGCGAGGGCAGAGTGTCTCTTTGAGGCACATTTCAATCAGTCTGTCTCACTCCTACACAGCTTGTTGGCTTCTGGCTGTGTGGGAGGCCCACAGGACATTGCCATGGGCTGTATCTTCACAGATCTGCCATCCAAATGTAATCTAAAATATTCTGCCGTTGTTCCTTATCCAGTGTTTCCTTCCTTATATGAACCTTGTTTGCAAACTAAATCTGTGCAAAGTTCCCCACACAGCAAACAGCAAAAAACACATGCACAACATCTTGTATTACATTTATTATATTACAGTAGCTTATATTATATATTACAGTATGTGCAGGACTATTTTTTTCTATCCAAAGGAGAAAATGAAATAATAGCTAATCAGCTGCTTTATTCGTATTTATTGCGTATAACCCAAAATGTTGAACTATATTCTTTTAATTATGAAACATTTACTTTATACAAAATGAGATGACGCAAAGACAACCCGAAGGCCTGATTCCTCCTGTCATTCAACGGAAGTAAACTTCTACTTTGCAATGTGAAACACATTGTCATCGCATACTCCCATGTGTATTTTTTCTCACTTCCTGACTCCTTTTCTCACTCTCTTTCTCACATTTTTCCTCACTAAGCAGTATATTCTTTGACACAGTTGCTCTGCCAGGACATCTATTTGCCCAAGGACTCATCAATCCCAGCATGCCTGGCTGGTTGCCCAGCTCTTTTTCCTAACTGCTGTCTACTCGTTTGCTGACAGTCATCACTTTCTCATTTACAGCGTTTAGGGAGAGGAGCTGATGTACAGAAGAACATGTACTTCCTTTGCGATAACACAGGCATCCATTAATCAATTTAAAACACATTGATATTGTTTGTATCAAAACTCAATCACAATTTTTTTTTTTTTTTTCTGTCAAAAAAAATACCTTTTAAATGCAACACACATACACATATTGCTGCAAGTTCAGGATTAAAAAAATAGCACTCAATAAAAAAAAGCTTGGTGTCTATCAAACAGAAGAGAGAGTGCTTTATCTCTAAGAAGAAATTAATGAATAATGTTTGCCAGCATACCTACTGCACCAAGTGGTTTGAAATTGCAGTTTGTATTCAAGATGAAGAAATGTGGTATATCTGAACTTCTGAACCTCAGTCAATGTTATTTTCAAGAACACAATTCAGTGTTTTTTCTTATGTTGACTGTGACTATTTAATATTTACCATTTTTGTGATGAATATTGATGTAATCTGGCATATGCACAGCCAACTGTTGCTCAGTCCCCTTTGCCATTGCTCCCCTCGAGCCACCATAACCAACGTACAGTAGGCATGCACCTGTTAGTCCTATAGATGTGTGTCATGGTGCTCTGCAGCTGCTCTGTTTACTTTTTGTATTTTTTATATTGAGGACCTTGTTTGCTCTTGTCTGTCTTGTCTTGTTATTTCTATTTCTTCCTGCGTTCTCCGGCCTTTCTCTGTATTGTTGTTTTGTCGTATTGTTTTGTAGAGGCGTATTGTGACAAAAGTTAGAAAAGAGTTTCACGTTATGAAAATAATGTTTGTTGACACTAATACGCATAAACACTGTAAGTGCACAGAAGTTCTCAGGCATTTTTATTAATCCCTCGCACACCCTCAGCATTCTTACCTTTCTGTCTATCTTTAATAATTTTTTTAGATTTGCATAATCTCATTTCTGTGATTAAGCAGTCACTAAAGTATTAACTTCTATTTAAGAGGATTTACTTTCTTGTTTATTAGAGGTTTAATAGCCTATATAGCATTTCATTTGTATCGCATTTAGTTTTTTCCCCAACGACACATAAGTGTCTCGCAGAGCTCCACAGGCCATTTCTAGCAATTTAACGTCCGTTAATTACAGATCAATAACCACCATAACAGCTTTAAAAGAGGCCTCCAAGCACACATACGCACACACACGTACACACACGCACACACACGCACACACACACATTTAATAGGAACAGAATATATCGGCAGTCATTATCCAAGCCGAGTTGGCCTGATTCTCATTACCTGGAGAGCATGCAGGAGCTACTAGACCTACTCTCTCTCTCTCTCTCTCTCTCTCTCTCTTGCTCTCTAGTACTTATGGTTCTCACTAATTTGAGACCTGGTTAAAAGTATGGAAAATGCCCGATGTCAGCACAGCGGCTTGTAAAAGGTCATCTGAATTCCTAGATCAGCATCACCAGGCATGCACACATGGAGGAAGGGGGAAGTCACAAAAAAATGTATTCCATATTATCTGTGCTGTGTATTCTATTTCAGAAGCCACAACATGATTATATTTGTGTGTGTGTGTGTGTGTGTGCTTTTTTCTCTCCTGCCCTGAAGCGCTATGAATCTATCGGCTTCTGTTGATAGTGATTTCTTTTTAACCCTACATTAGATGGTCATGCACACACACAAATATCTATTAACCCTGACTTGTTGACCATACGGGTTTGTTTAACCTGAACAACCCACCCACCGCAGACACATGCTCATACATGCAAAGGCACACTCCGATACAAACCACAGACAGATACTACCACTCACATGTAATGTATGTAAATGTACAACGGTCAAGACAACACACAACACACACACACACACACATCTTGTAATGCATTTGAGGTGGAAAATGAGTGGCCCTGTTCATTGCCTTGGAAACGGCAGGCTGGCCGTTGGAGGTAGTAGCTCTGCAGGGTAATGATGTTATCAGGACCAGGGTCAGTTCAGGACAGACCCCCGCAGACCTACTGTACACACACAAAACACACATAGGCATGCTGTCTGGTAATCGGCATTCTCTATGGGCGGAGTTTCAGTCAGAAAATCTGAGTTTGACATGGCTGCAGCCTGAATTTTTGGTGCAACTTGCTGCAAAAGACAGAATGGAGATGTATCTCACAAATCTATAAAGGAATATATTAAGTGCTCCTTCTATTAGTTCCCCTGAAAAGACCTTATTTAAACTTGCACACACATTAAAACATTAAGCACATTAAAACACATTTATTAATTCAAGCAAATCCACTCATGGATTTCCTAAAATATGTATAGTATATTTGAAAAACATAAAATATTTGAATGTAACTTGCATTCATACACAAAGCAAACTTTGGAAATGATGTCCTCCATAGAGTGGTCGTTATGTTAATCAGGTGATCAAATTCAATTAAATCTGCAATGTTGATAATTGTTTAATTGTTCAGGAGATCTGTAAACAAAATGCCACATATAGCTTCTGAAATGTGCTGGTTTTCTTAATCTACCTTGAACAAAATATTTTTTACTGGTTTTGGACTATTGGTCAAACGAATCGAGTAATATGTCAGCTTGGAGGTCTCGCTATTCCAGATCTGAAGATGAGTTGTCATTTTTACATCTATTGCACTTTTGATTTACAACACCTGTTGTCTATCGAGGTCTGTATTATATCTGTAGTATCTCAGCTTCCTGCTGGAAGGAAACGTCTCAAATGTGTTCAGTCGATGAGTACAATTCACACACGCACACTTGGCATTATCATACGCATTAATTTCACAACTCAGGTAGAAGAAAAAAAAAGATGATTGTTTATTTCACATCTTTAGACGTCAGCCTGTCAACCTGAGAGATGAAGACGGTTGAAGTGGAAGAAACGTGTCTTCCGCATTATTACCCATGTTACACCTCCACCTCCACACTGTGTGCCCATTTGGCCTCTCCTTCACCCACCACCCATCCCCCAGCTGCACCATCTCCTCTCCAGTTCTCAACTCACCATCGGAGTCAATTCACATTCGATAAACTGAAACTTGTGTTTATTTTGCTGCTCACGGGGGCATTTATGTGCCACAAACTGATCCCCACTAGAGCCCCTTTCTCTCCCTCCCCTCTTATTAGTGGCATTCTCCTCATTATTGTACAAAGTGTCCATCCCTTTTGCAGCACAGCTAGGTGAATGGTTATTGTTCAGAAAATGGCATCTATACCATGTGCAGATTTTTCAGGAATGGATTGTCATTATGTGTGAGAACACACATAATGACAATCAATAAAGAAAGTAGTTTGATATTGAGTATCTGCTGTTTTAGAGTTGTGAGCCAATAGATGTTTTAATTAGCCCCTTTAGCAGCTTTGCTTTTATGGATGGCAATTTTTGCGTTAACATGTTAACAGTTGTGCCTCACAGAGCCGCTAGCACGGATGTGGTAATCTTATATGAAAACAGACAGGGACTTCTTTTTACTTTGCCTTCCTTTCATGATAACATTTGGCAGTTGTGTCTATCACAAGTTAAAAGTAGTCCTGATCAGGTTTTTTGGCTTGATCCAAGTGACTTCATCTTGAGGATCAACAAATTTGTGTGCTCTGATCCAGTGTTTATCATTTTCTACACTATGGCTTTCTATAATGTTCTATATATCGGGGGATTGTTAGTGTGGAACATGCGGCCACAAACACTGTACAAATATTCAGAGTTTCTCTTTCTGAAGCTGCTGATTCTTATTACACATGTTGACAGTTATTCGTATCTTGAATGTCCTGTGTGTGTGTGTGTGTGTGTGTGTGTGTGTGTGTGTGTGTGTGTGTGTGTGTGTGTGTGTGTGTGCGCATACTAGCATGTGTGTACATACTTGTGTGTTGGAATGATAATGTTAATGAGCCATGGGCATGTGTTTCTTAGTTATTTATAAAGTGTTTTGTGCTCAAGGTTAGGTCCAACTTCCCCCCCCCCTTATCCTGTTACATCCGTGTCCCAATGAGACACAGCAGCGCTCCTGTTGCTTTCCAGGGTTGTTCTTCGTCTGTCAAAAAAACTGCATTTAGACGTATAAACATTGTGTGTGTGTGTGTGTGTGTGTGTGTGTGTGTGTGTGTGTCCGCTAGACTGTGAGAGTTGTGAAGTTGTGAGTGAGTGACGCTACCTTTGATTCTATCACAGGGGTTGCATCCTCTCTACAGGCACACAGCTTCATGTTGTGTTGCCATGGCGACGCCGCATACAAAAAAAGGACAAGCTACCCCTTCCTCCTTGAAGCCATAAGCTGTGTTTGACTTACACGTCACCAAATGGAAACCAACACACTGAGACAAATGCACACACACAGCAAATATTACATTATTGCAACACAAGAGACACGTCTAGTTATGGAGTTTTTATTATCACTTAAACCGTGTCGGCATGCCAGCCGTGTTAACTTACTAGAAAATAGGTCACTATATTGAGGTAGTCAGCAATCACATCACTGTGGATTACCAGATGCAGCCACAGCATATCGGGGCATTATATATATAAAAAAATTAACCAGGCGGATTTATAACAATAACATAGTTTCTCAAGATGTGTCTTATGTGACCAGATTACCACGTTGGGGTGCAACTGTGTTTGACACAAAAACGCTGTCATGGCTTTTGATCTTTTTGAAGACAGAAAACTTGTGAGCAAGACTTCACAGGCAATCTGTTTCGCTCATTTTCCCGAAACTTTCAGTCTGTGTCGATGAACGTGAAAGATTGCAAGGAGAAGATTAAATATTTCACACAGAATAATGAATTAATTGTTGTTCTGCTAATCATAATCATTCCAGTATTGCAGCACACACAGACAAGCACTGAAAGCCTTTTATGATCTTCAAATATCACAGATTTGCTCCAGCGTTGCTTATCGGCATCTGGCAGTGCAAGATGTTGGTTGTAATAGATGCACTCAACTCATACTCATATACTATAGTATTTATATTGTACTCCATTGTTTTTTCATCAAATCCATGTGTGTTGGGCTGCTGTATTGAGATGGATGTTCAGGGAGCAGTTAAACTCCGTCTCTTACGACTGAAATGAAATGACCTGTCGGGTAAGCAGCAGTGTGTCTGTGTATTTCAGTGCACATGTTCAACCCCGAGTGGATATATGCAGGGGCTGCATAAGTATGCTCATTTCCAACATGAGAACAGCTGTCATTTACCATGAATATGTTTAAATAAAGATTTAGATTTAAACTCAAATATTCCCAGCCATGATGCCCCATTCGTGTCTACCCCCCACAAGTCAGCTGGTGTTTCATCTGAGGAGGAATCGACCCAAGGGTGCATGACTCTCCCACCACCGGTGGGTTATTTGGCCTGTGATGACTCATCAATCACTGTCAGTAGTTAAACATCCAATCAGAGAGACCTTGCCAGTGTCACGTCCAATCCGATTGATGAGAGATGTTTCATCTTCCTGTTTAATCAGACTGATAAAATATTTCATCTGTTCAGGGCCAAATAAAGACTTTACCACCGATGGAATAGTTTGTCTTAGATAGGTTCATTTAGAACAGCTAATGGATATTTTCAAACAGGTTGATGGTTCTCATATTGCACACAGATTACAGATCCAGACTTTGCTGTAGAGGGTCTCACAAAGAAAACAGACTACACTAGTAGTAGTAGTAGTAGTAGTAGTGGTAGTAGGGGGAGTAGGAGGAGTATGATTAGTATGTAGCAAATGTAGCAAGTATGTACATTTTATTTTTCAAGTAAAAATGCCAAACATTTCCTTTTTTCAAAACCTCAAATGTAAGGATTTGCTGCTATTTTTTTTTTTTTTGATTACAGTAAATAGAATATATTTGGGTTTTTAGCTGTTTGTTGGACAAAACAAGCTAATGGAAGGCATCATTTTGGACCCTGAGACATCATGAATGGCATTTTATAGACAAAACAATTAATTGATCAATCAAGACAAAAATCAACAGAATAATATCTAATAGAAATAATGGTCACTTGCAGCTCCTCAATAAATGCAATCATTTAAAATAACACATGGTGACTACAGTTTTAATGATTTAAGAGGTAGATGTGCAGAGTGCGCACTCCGCTTTTATATTCTTTTATATTTATTTATGGAACCAGCTTCCACTTTCAGGGGGCAGACACAGTCACTACATTTAATAGTGTTTATAGTTGGGGCTGAATCAGGTTTGCCCTGGTCCAGCCCCTAGATATGCTGCTATAGGCGTGAGCTCCAATCTCCTCTTTTCTCTCTCCTTATGGATGAATTCACATCTCTTTATTGCACATTACTAACTCTACTTCCTCCCCTAAGTCTTTGTGCCTCCTGCCTCAAGGGCCTGGCCTCATTGGTCCGGCCTCCTGCCATGGCCCTGCTGATGCCCCCCCCTCTTCCTCCTTCTGTTTTATGGATTGTGGAAATCTGGATTGTGGTCCATACCTACTACTCAAAATTCATTAGTCATATCATTGAATGTGTTGTAACTCTGTAACTCTGTTCATCTGTACACATGACATCTATTGCTTCTGTCCGTCTGGGGAGAGGGATCCTCCTCTGTTGCTCTCCTGAAGGTTTCTTCCCTTTTTTCCCAGTGAAAAGGTTTTTTCTGTTTTTCCGGATCCGATGTTTAGGTCCTGGGGTAGGGATGTCGTATGTGTACTGGTTGTAAAGCCCTCTGAGGCAAATTTGTAATTTGTGATTTTGGGCTATACAAAATAAACCGAATTGAATTGAATTGAATATTAAAAAAATGTAATCCGCTGATGGAAACTGGCCAACTAAAGATGTCTGAGTCAATGCCAGCAATGATTAAAACGTAGATGCTCCAAGAACTCAAATAAGCTTTCAAAATGACAATAGATGGTGTACAATGCATTTTGGGTTTCGGCACTACGCAACAGTACTATGTTGTGAGTCTTGTCAGTTAAAGTACTAATGAAATGCATCACAAGAGGTCCATTGGGGTGCAGCCATACAATGTGTCATTCAAGACATTGGGAAATGGATTTACAGAAATCCTTTCTCTGACATGACAGTGACTTTGCAATCTGAGGGTGTTAAATGGAAGTGGGATTTCACGGCCTTGCATTGTCAGCGCCACAGCAGAAAATTTAACAGGGATTTTTTTTTTTTGTTCCATGGAAAATGAAATGGTTGATGTACACGGTACACACAAACAACAAGAAGGCTTTGCATACTGCCAGATTCTAAGTATAGTGTTGCTGCTAGTGCTGTTTCATATTTATGCTGTTTGTTGACCTTTTCTTGAATTTAAGAGCGTCCATATGCACTGAGAATCACATATGGCCTTTCAGCCCTCGTACACGGTCGAATGGCAGAAAGCAAGGAACACATAATAATAGTAATAATTTGGCACACCGGTTTATAAGGCACAGTCTGCAATCTGAGGACTGCTATGTTGCTGGTTATTATTTCTGTTTTGATTGCAATTATATAGAAAAGTAGAGCTGTGGGAGTTGGTAATCAGACATTTCTCTGACTGTGTCACATACTTACTTACTGTAAGTTACCAATTCTACCGACTTCACTGCATTTTTGTAAAGATTTCAACTCATTAATTAGAATAAACAGTAGCTGTATTCAAGTACACCTCATAATACATGTGGACAGTTCAGGTGCCTGCATGGCTGTTATCAAGTTTATATTTGCTGATGAACCTATCAGCAATCTATTGTCAAGTTTGGGCAAACAATGTTGCACAATGTATTAGACTTGAGTTTATTAAGCCTGAAGCACATCGACGTAGAGGTTACATGCATATGACTACATGATGTCTCCCAGGTCCACACAGACAACATGCACAGAGGGAGGTATTTGTGCATAAATATGCTAAATTCTCATTTACAAGATAACACATTAGGCACATCATACATTTGCTTTGGTGAATCTTTTAGTTTTTTCAGTTACGAGCCTAAGATGTCACAGTCCTCCTCCACAGCTTTCTCAGTTCGGTTGCTTTTTATCCACTGAGCCGTGAATGTATCCGCTTGTTCTCCCAAATCTCTTTCTCATTTTCCCTGATAGTCACACTCACTCTGTAACAACACCTATTTATCTCAGACTGACTCACAATTCATATGCTCGTATTATGCCGGGGGTTCATGATCAATTTTATGGCAAATTTGCGCCTACACACCCACAGCCCCAAGCTTTGCTATGTAATCACAGTATGTTGGAAATCCTTTTTACTTTCACACCTAAAGGTTCCTCCGCTCTTGCCCCACTCGCCGATGACATTACCTCCAGTTTTGTGCACCGGCAGAAATCAATCGGCAGCCACTTAGAAGCGAGGGGGCTCTAATTAAATAAATGGAGTGCATATTTGCAGGAGTTGAGGATGGGAATGAGGAACGATAAAGAGTGCAGAGGGCAGTACAATCTGTCTTTTTGGGAGCCCACCCTCGGTGCAGCCATGAGTCAATCGGCCTCTGAAACGCCCTCCGATGCTCACATACACGCTTTCTTCCTCACAGTCCATCAGGTGACTAAGCATGCCATTGTCAGTGTGACTGAGGGTGAGCCTCACTGGTTCACACTGGTCTCCCCACCAGCCCTCATATACACACACATACACACACACACACACACACACAGAGCCATCCCTGTTTTCCCATCTGTCACCCTCTACTCAGCAGACAGCAGTGTCGCCTGTCAAAAGTGCCGGTCATTGATTGCTACTGTAAGGTGGGATGGGCCCTGTGGTATTGAATTTCGAATGACTGCAGTGAATTGTGGGGCTGGTGTGGGCAGTGACAGCTGTTTGGGTACAGTGCTCCCTTTGTAGGAGCCAGCTGACTCAAAGATCTCATCATGGACAGTTAATACTTAGCTGGTGGATCACAGGCTGATTAATCCCAGCCAAATAAGCTAAGTTATGAAGAGTAAATTGGCTAAATTGAAGGCTGCCTTAAGGATTTACTACTGCAATTCCCAGTCTGGGGACCCACAAGAGATGGATCATGGCTAAAGCTCTAAAAATACACTTTTTATGATGCATTTCATACAAACTATCCAAACTTTTGTTTTTTAGCATTTATTTAATGTCCTCATATACTGAGTATCAGAAGCTGAAGATTGAGATTTGCAATAACTGATTTATTTTCTTTTGGGTCTCCTTTGTGTGTACTCATTTTGTATTTAATTTCTTTTTTTCTGTTGGGGGGTAGCTTAAAAACCACAACAAAGTGGAATTCACTCTTTCAGCTCTGTTTTTGGTCTCTACCAACTGCTGAGGAACATATCTGGCTCCTTCGCTGCTAAATGCTCTGCTGGGTTCATCGGCTGGTCGATAACTGTGTGTGTCAGCTGCTTGGTCCTGTGTAGTAGGAGTGTACGGTGGGTTTTCAGAGCTTCTTGGCTGAAAGCAGCTGCCTGTTGCACCAGAAAATGTAAAAAAAAAAAATCAGTAGCGGGCCCTGAACTGAAACTCACTATAAATAATCCTCTGTAAATTCATCACAACAAGCAACTCCTTTTACATTGTCATTTGATACATTATAATCAAAATTATAGCCACTTATCGCCCAATTTATATTTTAGCACACAAAAAATAATTACATGAACATCAGATCGTGAATTAATAAAGACAGTGGCACTTCTATTTAATTCCGCGCCTCCCCTGTCTTAATTGCAGTGTTCCCTCATAAATGTAACCCCGGCCAGCTTGTTTGTTGGAGTGTGAATATGGATTTATCTGAGTGCCGCCATGTTTGTTTTCAATGCGGCCGTTTCCGGGTGAGCATCATGTTCCGTGTTTTCTAAGAAGGTTCGTTGGCTGACAACAGGGGAAGGAGGAGGATGGGGAAAAGGAGGCTGAGGCCGAAGTAAGTCTCCATGTCCCTCACATCCTCAGGTTACTCACCAGCCTCATTCATTATTGCTGGCCCCCATCCATTATAGATGAGCAGGTACAATGCCACATGGCTCCAGAACCGACGCTCCCGATGCTCTCTCCTTCCAGCACTAACGCCACTGTCATCGCAATCACCATCGCCACCCTGCCAGAAACCTCCACCACCCTGGAGCTTCTTTATCATCGCTCTGGGCTGTGACCTACATAAACGGGGACGGCCTCTTGGAGAGATGGAGCAGAGACGCGATGGTGAGGCAGAAACAAGAGGAAGGAAGTGGAGGATTGAAATGACGCAGAACAGTTATTCAACAGGAGGGTGATAAGATATACACAAGCAGGAATGTATGCAGTGATTAAAACCACTCCTAAAACAAGCCCTTGCATTTATTTTCTGGCTTGGTGTTCCTATCAGTTGAGTCTATCCATAATAATAGCAATTAGCGTCTACTAAAACTGTCTCTGTGCCAGCTTCGAGCACATCGGACATTATGTTCCGCATGATAACATTAATGATGACTTGCAGCCTCACACCAGAGTCTCCTCTCTGTCCTTTTTTTTCCCTTTTATAGCAAAGAGTTCCTCGATGCTACTGCTCTGGGGAATGTATTTAGTCACTGCTCCCCTGGATTTGACAGTCAGGAGGCACTTGTTTGACATTGGGAAGAAAACTGGTAAGAACCCATGTTTCATTCCAGCCTGGAGCACATCAACGGTCTTGGCTAATGTTTGCCAAACAGACCTTGGAAACAGTTAGATATGCGGTACTAAAGGAGAGCTAAAACACTGTCACACATTCAGCAGAATAATTCTCACATAATATGGCAAAAGTCTGATATTTGAGTCATACCATCAAAGAAAAATAATACTGGCATGTTAAGTGACTTAACTATATTTAACACTAAGTCTCACATTCACAAAACCCTAGCATATATTGTTGTACTTTATTTAATTTCACCTGTTTATGGTATTGTTAAGTTCAACCGAAATTCTGAACTTCCCACGCTTTGAAAGATGTCCTGAGACCAGTAATTTAAAATATAAAGTATTTAATAAAAGAATAAGGATCATAAGCATATATTTCTGTCCCAGCCGGGCGAGCTCACGTGTCGTTGGGTCCACAGGCTATAATAACGATTTATATGAATCAAAATCTGTTAAAATAGTTAACTGTCTACCGCCTTTACGTGAGAGGACAAATGCCTTACAGAGTTCTGAAAGGTTAAGTACAATCCATACACTGAGCATACAGCTTCTCTATTGGTTAGTATCAGGTATGCATGCATATACCTCAACTACACAGCATGCTATTTGCCGGAGTACAAGGAGACGGACTTCTCTAAGCAATAAACCACGATGCTACTTCCCCTATCTCTTCCCTTTTGGCCCTAAACAGTAAGATGGGCTCCTTCAAAATAAATGCCTATCTTCCAGTCTCTTAGGGAGACCACTACTTTGACTACGCCTCCTTGGATCAATACATTCCATTCATACCTGAGTCATCTTTATAGTTATGATAACCATAAAACAATCAGCATACAGTTACAATAATACTTATTCAGTGATTACACCTTTACAGTAACATACTTATACAGTGACTTTTCTCCCATGTTTCCCAAACACATTCCTTCAGAATATTCTTCATAATATCCCTTATTGATTATCATATCTTTCTTATGTATTAATTTAAAACATGGACTTTCCTATTTACATGTGCAAGTATATATAAAAAACATTACAACTCTACAGTATGTATGGCTTTTAGTTTGGGGAGAAATAAATGAGGCCAGACTGCCACAGACTGCCACAAACATCTTATTATGCAGTGATATCCCATAACTTCTTTGTCAGGTTGTATCTCTACAACTGCAGTCAATGCTCATTAACAGCCATGTGTCCTGTCGAGGTGTTCTTGAGAAAGATCCTGTAAGTCACTCAGGACAAGCTTGTCAGATATATTCATGTAATATATCCAATCCCAGTTCTGGCTCTCTGTGAAAACTCTGCCAGCTCTTCCCTCTTTATTTCAGGCCAAAAGTAGCTCCAGCGTTAGCTCAGAATTGCCATTACATATTTTGACTCTGTTCTCATGGAGGGACTGACTCTTCTGAGTGTCTTTTTAACTGGGCTGAAAGTAGGGCAGCCCTTAACTAGGCTAGTAGTAGACTACTCCAAATACGCTTTGTGTCACTCAAGTGAGGCAAAAGTCTATTACCCAAAAAGTGAATTTCACCATTGGCTTGTGACTTAGTAGTTCAACATTTTAGGAAATGTGATTTGTAAGTCAGATAAGGATTATTATTACCCCTCTCAAAGACATGAGAGGGGTAATAATAATACCCTACAGTAAATATGTAGCAGGTTAACGTAAGGTCTAGACTAGAACCTAGAAAACTAACATTGGTTTTTCCAAAAATGACAACATCTGCCTGCCATCAACTTTAAGCTCACTATTTAACACCTCCTATCTTGTTTGTTTTATACGCACACAATAGGACAATTTGCTGTTTTACTATGTATTTGGCTGGATTTCCTAACATACTGGATGGAGTGTTTAAGATATAGTAGTTTGATCGTTTTACAGATTAAACAAATGCGATATTGCATGTTTAGTGTACTTTTGAGGTGCTGCTTGGCAGATTTTCTTGACTTTGGACATAGCCAAACTTACATCACATTAGATCCAAAACATCATAATTCATGGATTTGACTGGTACAAAGAGTCTTTTCCTGATAGTTTATCAGAAAGAAGAGTTGATGGAAAATTATCTTCAGCCCTTCAAAATGTCACACCTTTTATTCATGTTATTTTCACCCTTTTTTTCTCCCTTTGACACTAAATGTGTGAGTGGACCAGTCATCTGCCACAGCAGTATTACTCAGTTCAGCTCACAGGACACTCTCCCGAGCACGAGAAACAAAGGCCAGTCTGTTTCTATGGTTACTCACATACTGGAGATCGGAGTGGAATTTTGCATAGACAAGTCTTGTGGATGGACTGCACCAGCCGACATCTAACAAATACCAAGGAGAGGTTTGTAGATGGAGAGAGAAACTGTAATGATCCTCGTCTGAATGTGAGCCATTCCACAGATACAATTTGGAGTTGTTACTTGTGTCATTGTGTCGCTCATCAGTGAAATGAGGCGAAGTCTTTACATCACAGGTGTCGAAAGCCTTCCGAGAACAAACTTGGATGCCTCCTCTCCAAGCAGAATACACACAGTCATTCATCTACACACACACAAAAACAAAAACAAAACAGAAAGCCCACCAAAAGAGCTGAGACAAACATGCCGTCCTCACACATCATCGGAAGCCTCCTGCCTTGCCCTTCACATGACACACTAAAAAGAGGAAAGTTTCCATTAACCCCAATACAGCAGCTGAAGGTTGTGACTTTAGAGGAGAGGGAAAGCTAGAGAACAAGAGGGGAGGAGGACATATTCTAGTCCAATTAAACAAACAGAACGTTAAATGAATGGTGCAGTATGGCAAGGAAGCATTTCTGTACAGGATGGATGAAAGGGAAACCTTCACCACGCAGTCTATCGATAAGGTCATCTGTGGCTAAATAAATCCTAGAATGTTTGTAATTAACGAACAGAAGTGACTGCTCGGCATTACACGTGTTATGAATCACAGGAGTTGAACTACAGCCTTGTTGAACCATGTCAGTGTGTTCTGCAATTTAATTGGAGGGCACGTTGTGTTCTTTTTCAACCAAAGTAGACCAAACTGAATTCCTCAATTGTAGTGAACCAGGTCAGCACCAGTGTGATCATTCTATAAGGCAACTGAGATTTGATCTGCTCCCTTTCAGTGGGCCTTTTGAAGAAGAGTAGAGTAGTAATCCTCGCCCAAACCACAAAGCTGAAGCCATTAAATTATTAGTCATGCGCCAAGAGATGGACACAGTTGGTTGAAACCTTGACAATTTGTGTTAGGGTGGAAAAATTGCTTTAAACTCTTCTTCCATAGTTGGTAATTTGACATATCTATCTGCAATGGTAGGATCATACTGGATCTGCCTCTCTCTCTCTCTCGCTCTAAATCGGGGTAAAGGGGGTGTGCCTGTGGTAATGATGATGGGGACATTACATGTAACTAAGCAGGGCTATGATTTTACCCACATTTACATCTCGTCTGGAGCAACATGCCATATTGGTTTTGCGCAGTAAAAGTTGAAGTTCTTGAAATCCTTTAATCCTATAAGTATGACTGTTTTTTTATGGAGCGTGCCTGGTGTTGACCACATATTAAAGATCCTCCCTATTTGTTTTGCCTGTCTTGTGAGTGCGTCAGTTTTACATGTGTAGTCTAAAAGCTGTTTCACACTACTTGTTATGCTGAGTATTTGTGGATTTCTTTTCTATACGAGTGCCAATACAATACCTGATTTTCTTCTTATTCCATTCCCATCGCATTCTGCCTCTCTTTGAAACCATTCACCGCTCTGTCACACATATGCTGTTTTCTTCTCTATGGTAGGAAGGTGAAGGCCATTATCTACTGCAGGGCAAGGTGTGTTTGTGTGTGCATCATGAGTGTGTGCTCACATGTGCTCTAGGGTTCTATTGCACCAAGAATCGTGATGTCTGTAACCCTCCCTTCCTCTCTTCCTCTCTTCGTCTCTTCCTCGCCCTGCCTTCCTTCCCTCCCAGGGGAAAACCCCACATGTGAAAGGGAAGAAATAGGGTGTAAAGGGCACTGAGTTCCCATTGCATCTACTCCTCTATGCCCCATCTGTGCCCAGTCCATGCCACTCTGCTTTGGACACTGCAAAAGCTCTCCACCGGCTTGTGGAAGAAAGCCCTATTAGTGTGCCCCTTCTCAGGCTCTCTGCACGTTCTGTGGGTTAAGCAAAAATCTGATGTGGTACTGTAATTAAGTTGCCATTAATTGTTTTGCCTGGCCCTGGTGGCACTGCACACACGTTGGGGGGGAGAGAGCAGCACATTTATAGGACTGATGGGCTCTACGCCTAACCGAACAACTTAACGGTAAAAACGATTCTTAATTACTGCCTGTCCAAAGTCACCTCTGGCAGAGAGCTAACTAGTGCCGTCTGTCTTGCTGCACTCAGGCACACACATTTCTTCTCTTGTATAAACCGTCCCTTCTATCAGTAAATCACGTCTAAACACCTTACACTGTTACGTTTTCTCATCAAGTGTACATTAGGTGTTGCCAGAAACGGACACAAAGCCAGTGTTTGACAGCAATATTTGTGTCTGGTATATTTTATTTTCCACGTTAATTTCCGTTGGACTCTCATAACAGCCTTTTCCACGAGTCTAAATGTGAAATCTCAGGTGGTTTCTGTGCCTTGGCCATAATTATATTGAGACTATTTATATGCCCTACATTTTATGACATGTAAATGTTCACTGGCCTGAATGAAATACACTTTCCAGCTCCACCGCTAGCCAAGCTAAATGTAAATATAGAAGATATCAACGAAAAACAGGCCATGGAAAACATGTCCTAGAAGGCAGTGGCACTTCCCCCTCAACCCTGCTAACACCCTTCTATGGCTCCACTGTGACTTCACAAACACAAGTTTATATGGTGAAGGCATACTATAACCATACACTCGTCCACTCACACACCCTTATATTGGGCTGGGTGGGTTGCTGTCCTGACAAAGTCTAACCTCAATGGGCACTTGAGGTGAATTATTGTTTGCGAGTGGAAACTTGGCCAGATAATCTCAATGCTGCTGGCTCAGGGCTGAGTAAGACCACTGTCTTTTTCCCTGCACACACACACACACACACCTTATGCACACACATTGCTTTTGTTTAACCATCTCTATTTCCAGTCCACACGTATTTGCTGACTCTTACAATAACTCCTTGTCTGCCCTGTCATTTTTTTTGCTCCATCTTTCTCTTCCTTTTCTACAACTTCTGTTTCCCTTTTTTTCTGTTTCTCTCCACTGCTGTTTTCCCAACAACTCTGGCCTTTATCCTACTGGCCATTCACCTCTCTGTGGCTGCCCTCGCCAGTGCCTGCAGTAAATTCCAGGGGTAGTTGGAAACACAAACATGCACAAGCCTAGGGCGAGCAGCTCAGTCACGATAGACCCCCTCCTTACCACCACTGCACCTTCCACCACCACCTCTCTCTCAGCTTTCCTTCAAACAAGCGGCCTTTGTGCCTGTTGCTGCTTCACAAGGTCTCACTTCAGAACTTCTCATAGATGTTTACCTGCATCATAGGTGTAATTCATGCGTCTGTGCCTGCAGTTGCTCTGCCAGTCAGCAGAGTGTGTGAATGTTAATCATATAATTGATGATTCCTCCGGCAGACATAAACCAATGTTTGGCCTCTTGGGGATTTCAGAACAAATGTGATTACAGTAATTGTGGCAGACTAATAACGCGTTAGATAAGAAAGGTTTGTTATTACAATGTGCGAGGCCCGTCCTTAATATAAACTTTGTCTGATTGATATAGCAACTGTCCTGCTGGAATAATAACATTACGGTAATGGAGATGCACACATTCTCCAAACTAAGAAATACAAGCACATAATTGGTTACCAACAGGACTTTTAATTAATTTGCAATTGGAAAATTCTCACACGTCATCACCCCCTGATCAGAAGTCTTTCTCGAAAGTATGCAACACAATTTTTCCTCTTCCTCTTCAAAAAAAAAGGAAGCCCCCTTCTTCCCCCTCCATGTCCAACTCTTTACCAATGTGCTGAGCCAGTGGAAAATCCAACGTATGTTCAAGAAGCAAAGTGGTGTTGAAAGATCGGTTGACCAAAGGAAGCAATATTCATACAAGCCTGTCCTTCCTGATAGGACCCGGTTGTGAAAGTCGAGTAATGTTCGCATTTTCCACTTGCCCTGGCTCGAGAGGCACATGATCTACGAGTGCACCATAAGCAATTCCACCGCAGTTGTATGTTTATTTAAAAATTGTTAAGGAAATAACTGATAATCTCTCTGTGGCTCATGATTTATTGTTTCCATTCAGTTTGGCTTTTCCATTGTGCACAGTTACTTGTGCAAATGTCTTAATCACAGCAGCGCGCTATCTAAAACTGTGATAAGACGCAGAGTCCGCAACTAAGTTCCTCTCTCACAGCAGACGCATTCACGCGATGCCAGTTGCTAGACACTCTTCGACTGAACCTGCAATTATTTGTCAAGTCATCTTGTCTCTTAGTGTGTGGAGCTCTACCGCAGTAATTACAGTTCTATGTTGGGATGAACCCGCACACACACACAGCACAAACACAGGATACACACAAACAAGGCTATCTTAGTTATTCTCAAATTTGGGCACACTTTGGCCACACTTTTTGTTTTCTTTCTCTGTGAAACCATGTGTCCTCTTTCAACCTAAATGACTTATGTGTTTCTGTTTCGAGTGCGTTTTAATAAATGCAAAAAGGTACCCTGAAGGCAATATTGGCTTTTGGGAAAGTTTTGGCGTGCCTCATCATGAGTGCATTCTCAACACAACAGGAACAACGCATTAGCATGCAAACAGACTAATGACACTTGACATTTACAGTAGTTCACAAGATGCTCCAGAGCATATGGCAAATTTCCACTGAGAAACTGAGTCAACAGCTAGACTTAGACAACAGCTGTTGGGGAAATGATTGGTCTCTCCAAATTAAGATAAAAACAACTTGAAATAGTTTTTTATACGCAATGCTTAATTTCCTGAGATTTCTGCTCACCCTCTATATTTTTTTCTTCTGCATAAGTAGATGATTAATTGTCTCTATTAACAAGTCACAAGACCAGACAGCCCACAGAATGTTGTGTGGATGTGTATACAGCTGAAAGGTCCTTTGTGTGGGGCTTCACCATCTTGATCACTTCTGCGGTCCCAAAGTGTTTAACTGGATTGAAGCGCAGATTAAGTGGTTTAAACTGAACAAACAGTCTCTGATGACACAAAGCAGAATACTGTCTATTTTCTGTCATATTTAGATACAGAATGCACATCAGCCACTGACTAGAAGGAAAATGTTGTCAGGAAAAATCTATAAGTTCTGCATGAAGGATGCTGTTTTTACTTTACATTTTAGCTTCTCTCTCCTCCGTTTGGCATGATTTATTCAGGTTTTACATACTTACTGTTGTCTTTAAATATCATGCATTTTAATTGAATAGTTTGACATTTTTGGAAATGTGCTTATTCGCTTTCTGATGGACAGTAAAATGGAGAGATCGATGTCACTCTCGTATCTATAAATTAAACCAAAGGCTTCAGCTAGCAGCTGCTTAGCTTAACTTAGCACAAAGACTGGAAACGTGCTACCACCTCTCGGGCTCAAAAATGAACGTATTAGATCTTGCATGAAGCAAATTGTAAAAATGACAATTGGCCATTTCATGTGCTACACAACCAGCAACGCTTTTTTGTATCAATTCTACAAGGGAGATATAACTTGTTAATTAGTGATCTTTAGCCAGGTTTATTAGTTACTGCCAGATTGAGCTAGGCTAGCTATATTAACATTCCTACCATTACATTTTTGTTAGCAGTATTTTAACAAGAAGGAAGGAAGATAAACAGACTGATGGACAGTCAAAGATAGACAGAGAAAAATGAGTGGCATCAGTGTCATGTTAGAGGGACATCTGCAGG
Organism: Cyclopterus lumpus; assembly: GCF_009769545.1. Classification (NCBI taxonomy): domain Eukaryota; kingdom Metazoa; phylum Chordata; class Actinopteri; order Perciformes; family Cyclopteridae; genus Cyclopterus; species Cyclopterus lumpus. Next base: position 7,130,999 of record NC_046988.1, read on the forward strand.
GTTGGCCAAACGCAAAGCACTGCAGGCCACCAATCAGGAAGCCACCAAAACCACTGACAGTGAACTGGAAAGATTGCTGCCGTAAAAATAGGTATTGTCAACTTCTGCATTTCAGGGGTTTGAAGGTCCGTGGTGCAAAGCCTTTTTGCCAGTCCCAGCTCAGCTGAGACCCGTTACTATTGGATGTACGAGAAAAGCATCAGCATTGAAAGCGCTTGCTGTGCAAACGCTCTAGTTTGAAGTTTGACAGCAGAAGATTGACTGACAGTGAAAAATATTTGAAGGGTGTGGGGAAGCATATGTGACACCCACACACTCGACTGACTGCATCATCTTACTGATGGTTGTAAACATTGGTTGAAATGTATACAACATGTTTAACTACAATAAAATGTCCCATATTGCAGAATACAGGGTAAAATATCTACTATATTATATCTATCTATCTATCTATCTATCTATCTATCTGGAGTGATTGTTCCTCTTTCTGCTTTTGACTTAACCAAATAAGTCAACTTACATACATTTTTTTCCCCCTGCTTCTTCTCTTCCTTTCCAAATATCTTTTCTATCGTTGACAAAGATCTGAGTCGACAAGTTCTGAAAAAACATTTTCCAACTCAAGTTAAATTGCACGCAGGGCATAAACGTGTTGAACTTTTCCCCTGTAAAATCTGAAGGGAGAAAAGCTTCTTGTGCACTTGAGCCGGTTGTGTTAATGATAAATCCCATTATGTCAAGACAGCAAGTATATTACATTGAGGTTTGACCTCAACCTAAGCTGTTTTCTATTTATCACCTGCACCACTCGTGTCTTTTTCAACATAGGGTCCATCACATAGTTATAAAACTACAGAAAAAAGGCTGTGTTTTGAACTGACTTGGTTCGTGCAAAGAGATGTCTAATGTATTATTCACCTTGACTGAAAAAATGCTGCAACTGGTATCATGCACATATTGAACTTTGAATCTTTAATTAATTGACTTCTGCTTATTGGGCTTTGCACCGACTACTATTACTGTAAGTCTAAGGGAATGGTAACATAAAAGATTGACCTCTGCTTACGTTTTAATGAAAGCCCGTTCATTGCATTTCACTATCGGTCGCCTCCTGTAATAGGAAGGCTGATTGCCAAGTGTGTGGCTCGTTCTCAACAGGACTAAAGAATTGCAAAGAATAGAGGCATTGAATCCGCACGAGAAGAAAAAAAGCGCAACATCATGGAAAGAATGACGTCAGGTTTGATTAGGCACTGAGGGAAGAGCCTTGTGCAGCCTAGGAGGAGTTCAGGCAGGGAGACAGCAAAAACGATGCGGCAGTGAGCTTTCGGTTTGTGATTTTTACAGGCTGCATCATATGATGGGGTTGAACTGTTGAATAATCCTGTTATTATAAATCGACACGGGTGTAAAGAGGGAGTACGGGGGGATCATGACGTAACCGTTTCCATAGGCGACTGATATGCTGGATAAGCCAATGGGAATCCACACCAGCGGTCCATACCCATCCTCCTTTTGACGTGCATCACATGTCCCCGGCGGTGTTGTGACAGAAAGGGACCAGGCGAGGCGAGATGATTCACGTCAACCTATTTCCGCCTTCGTCAAAATCTACGTCAGAGAAACGGAACCAAGATATCTTTGAGCTGGTCGTGTCTAATATTGTGTCCTATATCTTTTTTCACATGTAAAAGTGATGATAGCGTTTACGAGAGAAACACATCTCATTATATTGAATTATTTTTAAAAAAAACACAGGTACTTCGGTCTGCACCTGTTGTATGATGAGATGATATTTTATGAACGACGACTTTAATCACCGGGATTATTGAGATGAGTTAGCTTTTTAACCGTTATTAGTAAACCTTTAAAGCGCAGTGTTACGCACGTGTCACGTGGTTTCCGGTTTGGTCGACATGGGTTTCCATGTTTCTCAAGTGGGAGCGTATCTATCTTGACTGTTCTGGCTGGAGACTTCGTCTGTGGTTGTGACAGCGCAGTGGGCGGGACTGTACCTCAGATCAGGGGAGAGAGTCTAGTCTCTGAGACTGAGGGGGAGTTACAGAGGGAAAGGGACCTGGGGTGCTCTTCAGAGAACGGAGTGAGTATTTTTTTGTAATATCTGTCCTACCGCGACAAAATGCCGCAAGACGAGAGCTGCTTCCAAGTGTTATAGATGTTGCATAGAAAGCCCCATACCGGTTGAAGTCTTCATCTATGTGTGCAAAGATCAACGACGGCCACCGGTGGGTAGCTGCCCTGGTTAGTTAGCTTTAAACCAAGCTAACATCGTTAGCCAATGTTATATCTTGAAGAGATACTGACATTGGGCGTCTCTTTTTTTCCAACCCAGGCACCTAGTCAGTCAGGATGCTACCGGATTTTCTTTAATTTTGCCAAGATAACACTGACTAGTGCATTACTCTGGGCTAAGTTTCCCGACTTGTCAAGCTTTTAGAAGTACCCTTTGTGCATTTCACTTCTTTTCAATCAGCATAAGCTAACCCCAGAGAGCTAGTGGGCTAACACTGTACGCGTTAGCCTGGAAGGCTTTTTTTTCTCCTCCTTTTTTTTTTTGTTGCACGTTTGGACTCCACGCGACAGTCTATCGTGCAGGTTTAGACATCGAGCCTCATCATTTGGAGACCGCACGTGAAGATTCGGTGGCAAATTTAGAACGAGGACCTCGTATACCGTCACGAGAAGGTTAACGTTACCCGCATTTCATTTGAACGTTTAAATCCCAGAGTTCCGGCGGCGCGCGCTCTAAGAGATGTCATTTGTGCTATTAAACGTCACGTGGACTCACCTTTTACTGGCGGCAAGTCAGTAAGATAACGTTAATGGGGTTAAAACGGTCTTCTCCGAGTATCGGACTCTACGCCCTGCGTTCGCTCACGCGGACTATTCGGGGAGCTCACACAGGGGCACTCGTGTGGGCACATTTAAGTTATTGTGTCGACTGACCGTCACTGGAGACTGGCTACAGTACATGTTTAATTTAACGAATATCAGTGACGCTGTGAAGCGACTAGCAGCGTCTCCTCGTGATGTCAAAGTTGAGCATCCATTCGTTGGATACCATCCGGGGTTTAATGCGTTCTAACGGAATGCATCACGTATTCTCTAAGCGTTCCACCTAATGTAAGTTGATCACCTATAATATTGCTCTCGTGACCTTTTATAATGGACAATTTGAATACAACGTAGCACCCGGTAATATTGCCTGCACGTTTCGAGGTTGACATGGGAGTGCAGCTGCTGAGCACCTTTTTGAAGGGATCACTCCATATCCAATTAAATAGCACCCGGTTTGCTGCAGCGCCAGCAGTGTCTTCCTGTGTTTGTGTAACGACTTGTGATCCCGCAGTGGTTTGCAAAAAAGTGTTGTAGTTTTATCTAAATCCATTTGAGTTTAAGGAAATAGCCTGTGAATCAATGAGACACGGTGTGCCAGTCACTGTAGAATAGTATAGTTATAATAGATATATTACGCAATATGGTCAGCAACGCTTTCACATGGCCAAGCATTAAAGTCAAATTACCGTATTGCAGTATTTTCTTAATGTATTGACAGTTTGTGGCATTCATTTACCGTTTTGAACAGTAATGTCTGAATTCTGTTTTCCGGTTTAAGTAATGAGTGATATTTCATGTCAAAACAGAGATTTAGGTTTTGTTCATTGATTCAATCGAACTCTATCTGTTGCTGTGTCGGAGCCCTTTGAACTCAGACTGTTGCTGTCACTCAAGAATGCCAAAAATATCCTTTCTTATTCCTTGCTATACCATGCTTTTTTCATAATGGCAAACCATTGCTTGTACTGCTCGCCCTGAAGGATATGAGTCAGTATTTCTTAAACTAGTTTTGGAAAATGGTAGTATCTCAGAGGCAAGATCACTTGACCTCTTTGGCTGTGTGGTTCAGTTTGATTGTGTTACATTTCTAGACTTACAACCTTTCAAGACTCTCTTTTCAGACTCTGGGTTTTCATTCTCTATTTGGAGTACACAAGTTTAATTAGCCATGCAGGAGAGTCTTATTTCTACTAATTAACATCATAGCTTGCTGTTAAAATAAGTGTGGTTTGCTACTCATGGCACGGGAGTTTTTAGTAGTCACATAGCGATAGTCACTGCGTAATGTAGTATCCTGAGTACACTTTCTTCCAGGCAGTTCTCGCCTGTCAAGTCTGTCCCTAACTCATCACGGATGAGTACCCCTTTACAGCAGCTTGATATGTTCATTGTCATGCTCTGCACTTCAGTCACTTACAAGCAAAGCATCCAAATAAAGAGTAATATTGTTAATAACAACAATTGCTGACAATTTTACTGCTTATTATTAAACATTATTTTAGAGACGAGCCATGATAGGTCAATAGTCTAAGGTGACATTGACAGCTAAATAAAGTCTACAACATATTTATGGTACTATTTACTTATGTCGTTTTGCTTATCTTACTTTCTCTGTGTGGATTGTAAGTCCAAGGTTATTCCAAACATCATTCATTACTATTTTTCATGCAAATATACAATGCAGTAGAAATGTACTACATGTGTGACTAAATATAAATAAGCCTAGTTGCAAAAAACAAGGTACAACTAATTGGATAAACTGACACTAATATAATTATAAGGCACACACTGCTAAATATCATACATTAATCATCAAGACAGCTAGAAGGGTTAACTATGCTACACGTCAGTCTTGCAGACATTAATCTTAGTTTTGGCATTTCTGAAAAGCCATTGGGCTTCACGAGTTGACATGCCACACATCAAAAAGTAGTTTTTTTAAGCAGAGTAGAAGATGTAGTTGTTAAAAAAGTTGTCTTATGAGTGTCTGAATACTTCCAAGGAATTGAAAAATAATTATTTAGGAAATTATTAAACTTAATAGCATAATTAGATATATAAAATATGGCTTGATTGGAAAGTTGTTTCAGTAATCTTCTCCACACATCCAAACTGTCATTGTAGCAGCTTTCTGAAACCCTGCCACCAGGCCAGTGGAGAAAGGCCATCATTCAATTCAGTTTATTTTGTATATCCCAACATCACAAATGACTAATTCGCCTCAGAGGGCTTTACGACCTGTACACACACGACATCCCTGTCCCAAGACCTCACATCGGATCTGGAAAAACTCCCAAAAAAACAGAAAAAACCTTTTCACAGGGGAAAAAGGGAAGAAACCTTCAGGAGAGCAACAGAGGAGGATCCCTCTCTCCGGATGGACAGAAGCAATAGATGTCATGTGTACAGATAAACAGCATTACACAGTTACAACACATTCAATGAATATGACAGAAATGTATGAATAATTAGTAGGCATGGACCACAATCCATGAAAACGAAGGAGGAAGAGAAGAGAGGAGAGGGAGCGTGCAGGAGGCAGGGCCACGGAGGCAGGAGGCATCGCAAAGGAGGCCGGACCAATGAGGCCAGGGTCTGGATGCAGGGGCAAGGAGTCAGGACCCAGGACCAGCTTCAGACACAGCAAGGTCCAATGGACCCTGTAAAATCAAGAAGGCACAAAGACTCCAGGGAAGAAATAGAGTTAGTAATGTGCAATGAAGAGATGTAGAGGAGAGAGGAGCTCAGTGTATCCTAAAACATCCCCCAGCAGCCTGTAAGCCTATAGCAGCATATCAAGGGGCTGGACCAGGGTAAACCTGAGAATATAAGCACTATTAAAGAGGGAAGTCTTAAAGTCTACTCTTAAATGAGGGGACTGTCTGCCTCCCGGACTGAAAGTGAAAGCTGGTTCCATAAAAGAGGAGCTTGATAACTGAAGGCTCTGGCTCCCATCCTAATTTGTAGGACTCTAGGAATCACGAGTAGCCCAGAATTCAGTGAGCGCAGCTCTCTAGCGGGGCAATATGATACTACAAGCTCCTTAAGATATGATGGTGCATCACCAATCAAGGCTTTGTAGGTGAGGAGAAGAATTTTAAATGTGATTCTTGATTTTACAGGGAGCCAGTGCAGAGCAGCTAATACAGGAGTAATGTGATCTCTTTTCTTAGTTTTTGTGAGTACACAAGCTGCAGCATTCTGAATTAACTGGAGGGACTTAAGAGACGTATTAGAGCAGCCTGATAATAAGGATACTGGTCTAGTTAATGAGTGAACAATTTCAACCCATGCAGGTCTCTAAATATTTCTTTGAAATATCTTCCATGTCATGGGTTATTTTGTAATATTCAGCATACTGTCAAGATCTTGGTGACGTTACTTCAGTTTCGCTAAATACAACAACAACAAAAAACGATATATATATATATATATATACACACACACACACACACAACATATTTGTTTTATCTTAAGAGCACATTTCTCACCATCTATAGACAAATCCACTCCGACAATTTTGTCTTGGGCTTTCTGGTGACACTACTATTAGAGTGGCTTAGTCGCAATGAATGCAGTTTCTTTGTCAGTGACGATGGTAAGATTGAACCCCTCCTGATGTATGACGGTAGCCTCTGTTATTCAGTCTTAAAACACTAGTGAAACATTTTTATGACAAGAAAAAACTAAACATTTGTACAATTTTGGCTGGCTTGCATTAAAATAATTTAAAAGTGCCAGCGTTTACTTTCAGACTTAATTTACTTCTACTTTAGTTTATGATAGCGTTTGGCTATTACAAATTGCATTCCCTACCACAGGTCTTGGTGAAGTGACTTTAATGCTCAACTCTAGTGCATCCTGAAATTGTAATGGTAAGGGCCGCAAGGTCGGACAGTGCCAGCAAATGGCAGGGCGGCATGACCTCCGGCCACTGAGCTGCTATGTAGAATAACACATAACAAAGAACACAGAGCCTCTCATCTTCAAAGTGCCTCGATGAAAGATGCTTCATTTTTGAATATTTTCCATCCTTTGGACATGAAGGACTCTGTAACAACGAAATAAAACCATCCCTCGGGCCATCCTTTCTTCTAAAGGAAAAATAAAATTATAATACTATCACAGTCACGTTTTAAAGATGACTCTACCACATTGAAAGGCTGGGACAAATCAAATTATTTGTTGGTACTTCAAATCTTTAATACGATATTCAATGCTAGTTAAAAAACATTGTTGGTCATAATTTTAACTACAGGATAGTCTTTCAGGACTCGGCAGTGTTTGTAAATTGTTTTGTATGATTACGCCATATGACATCTCACCATTTTCACAGACATTGTCACAAAGATTAGAAAGTTGTACTAATGTGAAGAAACACTGACATACTATACACTTGTGACTAAAATGCTAAGTAAAAAGGTTTACATAAAAAGTCCAGCTTTCACAGTAGCTATATTGTATTGTGTGTGTGTGTCATGTTTAACAAGATCTCACATAAAAGGGACAACTCAGTCCCCACTTGAGCATGCAGGGATTGAATGAGATCTTTAATTAATCTTATTTGACAGGCCCTTTTCATGGATTTGTTTTGACAATGTAATTATTTGCACTCTGCAGCAACATGCTGCTCATTCTCGAAGTGTCGATTCCCCCCAAAATGTGCCTTTTTTGGGGACCAAAAGCTAGAATGTACGTCTCCTCTGTGATGTAAGGAGACACAATCACTTGCATGGATTTTGTGATGCAACTTTCCTTTTGTATTATTCCATGTGAGAAAAACTGGGAAAAGATATCACTGGTATTCTCTCATTATTCCTGTAAAGAATTTGTTGAAAAGAAAAAAGGACCAACACATTTTTCTTTGCAAAAAGGTTCAAAAGTAAAATTATTTGTTTAGTAGCATAAAACAACTTCAGTGTTGCATGCAGGAAACATTAGTTTGGATGTGCAATATAACTTATTTATAAATAAATGACTTAAAAAAAGGTTAATTATGAACTAAATCGGATAAAGCTATCGTTTCAAAAGTATTCTTTTAAAATGAATGATGTACAGTGACTACATGTTTGTGTGTGCTGCACCTTTTAGATCAGAGTCAAACAATTATGGTTTATTATCATTTTACATTCCGTATTCCTACATACATGAAGAGCTGAAGAGGAAAGGTATGTTGATGGTGACACCTCTGACTGTTGGTTGGAATTGGCAGCCTGACAGTCTTCGAGAGCCGTGTAGAGGGTCCAGTCCGTAGGGTGAAGTAGTGCTCTCAGATCCGAGCCATGCAGCACAAGGAGGACTGGGTGTCTCTGCTTTGTACCCTCCACATTTACATGGCCTGACCCAGTTCAGCAACGACTAGCGGTGGGGGGAAGGGGTAGTCTAGGGGAAGCTAAAAATACCACCCCTCACATTAGGCAGCTCCATTGCAGAGGGATCCCTAGAATTGCTATCCTTGACTTGCATCGAGTTGTTGGCACATAGAGGTGTACAAACTGCCAGAGGGTTTCCTTAGCGTGGAAACAAAGAAATGTGTATATTTCTGAGATGGCCACCACTGTTCTCCGATCCACTTGTTTCCATTTGCAGCAACCTTTTTGCTGGGGGACTTGGTGTGCATGTGTGTGATAGCAGCCTTAAATAGCTCCGGTCGAGAGGAGACTTGTCACTTACAAGACACTGGTCCTTTGGTAAAACCACCTTGTATTCACGCTGAGCTCTGGTTTTGCTGCCGTTGTGTGGAAAGGGTTAACCTTAGCCTCTGTCATTCAACCATATCATGCCAGCTGTTGGCTTGGAGATCCAATCACAATGATTTTCCACTGTTGTGACATCTGACCTGCTCCGCAACCCGAAACTGTCGCAGCGCAGCAAATGTTGGCACTTCCTTCATCTTGGCGCTGTTGCTGCTCGTGGGGTTAGGGGGTGTGAATGTGGGAGAGGACTCAAAGAGTAAGACACGAGGACAGGGAAATGGAGAGGGCAGAGAATCACATTCATTACTATAGGCTGCCCATGTGGTATCAAAGACAAGTGAAATGTTCCTACTATTTGAAGATATATCATATAGAGACCAATTAAACAATTGCAAGGCAGCATGTCATTGCAAGGTGTAAGATGACAAAAAGAACACATGACTCCTGAAAAACACTTGTCCTTTTGTTGGAATTTGTCAAAAGAAAAAGGGCTTCAGTTGGGCACAAGGAATTCAAAAGATTGGTCAACAAAAAACTGGTTCTTAGTAGTGAAAGGGTGTTAGGATGTGTTCGCTGTGAATTGGTAATAGGGTGCTGAATCCATTACAAATTAACAAGTCGTTTTTATTGAGTTTTTCATTTATTCATTTGTTTCTCTTAATTTCATTTGAAAGAAACAGTTTTATGGGAAATGATTAACCGCTCAACCCATTGGAAATAATGGGTGCAGTAGTGCCATCGTAGTGTTGTGAGAAAGGCCTCCCCTCCCCCTAAACCTGGGGTCAGTACAAGAGGTAAAGAAGTATTTTCTCTTCAAAATAGAGATTTCTGTGATCTCTCCCACTTCAGTAAATCAACCGGCCCTGTAATTATGCTGTGTAATAAATAATAAATTCTGTCCTGTTTTCCATGGCAGATGGCTCCAAATAGAATCTCAACATGTGACAGAATAGTTTCCAAGAAACTCAATGGAATAAGCTGCAAGCATTCATTTGTGCAGTGAGCAATAATAAATGCAGCATTTTCTCTCCTTCTGCATCGGCGTCCCAGTTCAAAGTTCTGACATATTTTGAGTTTTGGATGTTAGTATGGAGTTGCATGTTTGAAGTCCTGTTTGGTGTAAAGACAGATGAATTGTGTTCTCTCAAACATCTTTTGGTATTTGTTATAGCCGGAAATGCAGAAGGAGAGTAAAACTTCCCCAACTGGGATAACGGCAACGCAAAAATGTCCCCGTTGGCGTGCACTGGTGCCTTTTTTTTATGGATCACATGGCTGAGTCCAGGTTACCTGTGCAGTGTGAATTATAGTTTTCCGCCTAGTCTTCCGTGTTTTTTAGAGACCTCTTTAAAACATATTGCCACCTGTCCCCTTTCATCCTTTCTAATTTTCTTTCTCGTAGTTCTGTGTTTCAGTCTGAGCTGCACCGTGGCAAATTCCTATCAACCTATCAACGACATAAATGAATTAGCCTCATTGTGTTGGCTGATTAAAGCTGAATGGACAGCAGACTCTCATTACAATGGACTCTCTCATGTAGAGGACCATGGAGCTCCCAAATGCCACAGATAGTCTTAATTAGATTAAACAGAAGGTCTTTCCTAAGGTATTCAGTCACTTGGTGCCTGCTTAATATGTTACCTCACCAGTTACACTTCTGAGGATTCAGATTGTTTTTGTTTTTTAATCAATGACATGGCGGGTTACTGTGATACAATCTTCTAAGTATTTATTGAAAGGATTTTACTGTAATGCTTTACTTAAGCATGTACTAGAAAATTAAATTGCTGTTTCTTATGGAGATTGGCCATGTAAAGTAATTGTAATTTTCCTCTCAGTATTGAAAAATCACTAAACTTTGCTTTTCTCAAAGGAGGTCAAGTCCTCTGTGGGGTGAAGGGGGAGAAAGAGGGGTTATTAAAACATTCTAATGATCAATATATATCTGACAACATATGTAACCGTACTAATCAAGTTGGTAATAAGCTAAAAAGGAAAATTCTAAAGCAATTTATTTCTGTTTTTTTACATGGCTACTCGATAATTTCACAAAATTGATCACATATTTTATTGGTTTAAAAATTATATTATTACTTCCGCTGAAAGGGAGTCCTTTCACCTTGGACAGAGATCAGAAATGCGTTCATAGCAGCTGGTCTGTTTAGAGCAGAGGTCTGCCATGCAGGAAATAACAGACCGTAGGATGCCTTAATTGACCAATCAGAATGCAGTATTCAACAAAGCCTATATGGCCACCTCAAGAAAAAAGCCCTGGTGACATCACAGTAGAAAATAGAGGAAAAGCTTGTTTTTGCCGTGTCAGACAATATAGTAACAAAGACCATTTATTAAAAAAGCCTGTTTGTCGACTGAGTTGACACGGAATGTTGCTGGTGAGTGGTGTGCTTTTATAATTGTAGGTTGCAGCGCCGACTGATCCTCCTTTTAGAGTACATGCATTTAGAGCTTGTATTTAGTTTTCTAGCAATCATATCAGACACAAAATATTAAATTAAATTAATATGACAATATGCTTGCTTTTGTTTAGCAGGTATAATTTTGTCTCATTGTTTGCTGGGCTTGCTTCCATTAAAGGTCCATTAGTAAGGTTGCCTATTTACCAGCAAATTAGTTCTGACCAATCTAGCATCTTATGCGTACGAAGTGATTTTAATGCGCATCCTTATCAGAAAAAAAATCACAGTTAAACGTATCTTGAATAGTTATCTGTCTTGTCATTAGTATTATTATTAAGCAATTACAATCAAACACAGTAAATCAATTAAAATCCAACAAACACAAAAGGGAAGAAACAAGGAGATGCCGTGGCTCTGTGTGAAACAGCTGCCAGAGGTTTTTATCAACAGTAGATGAACATTGCAAAGGGGAAAGGACGACAGTATCTTTACGTTTTCTATGCAGGAAACACCCTGGGAGCAGCTCAGAGCAGATTGATTACTGAATGCTAATGTGCCGCTCTGCTCACGTACTGAGAGCAGAGTGCACATTACCTGATAAGAATTTTGACCAGACCACAAAATTATTATTATTTTATTACAACTCAAGTACAGCTAATCCAAATATCTTGCTAATTGTCTCAGCAGCCAAGTGGTTTTGTCTAAGGGTATCCATGTTTTCTTTTATGCAGGAGTAAAAAGCTTCAACAAATGTACTGTAGCTATATGATACAATAAAGTGAAGTAACAAAAATGGTAACATTAATTTATTGTTAAACACGCTACATCAAAACATTGCATCACGAAATGTCAGAAAAAGGCAACACAAGAATATGCTCAATATAAAAGACATGAAATGACAGTTTGTGCCATGAGTTGTCAGTGTGATATTATTAAATGCATGGGGAATCCTGCTGTTCATGAAATAACAATCAGTAAGGTTACTGACACTTCTTTTTGTATGTTTCTCTTTCAGATCTGCATTCATGGTGATCTCCGCCTCTGTGGGTGATCCTCAGTCACCATGAAAGACTAGGAACTCAGCTTTCCAAGGGAAATGGCTTATTTTGTAATATCCCTGCCCTGCTACCTGCCGTATGACTCCTGCTGCCTCTGAAGAGCCTGTCAGCTGTTTATGGGAACTACCACTGCGTTCGCTCTCTTGAGGATTTAAGCTTTTCCAGGAGAACACTTTCTTCTTTTTTTTTTTTACTCCCACTGTTGAGCCAAAGCAGCAACGACAATGGCGAACAACTCGTACAGCGGGGTGAAGAACTCCATGGTGGAGGCCAACCACGATGGAGAGTTTGGCTGCACGCTCAATGAACTGCGCGCCCTTATGGAACTGAGAGGCGCAGAGGCGATAGGCAAAATTGGGGATTCTTATGAGGATACTCAAGGACTCTGCCACCGGTTAAAAACATCACCTACAGATGGTAGAGTAATGTTTCCACTATACTCAATATAATGGCTGTTGTTTAATTGGATGAAATGCAGCATGTTTTCACCTCGGTGCTAGTCGCGAGTGTTGTCGGAATGATAATGGGGTGCACACATAGTTTCGGAGGCGTGTCATTGGCCATATCATCCACATTGTGGATACCTTGACATCACTTCCTTGGAAAACTTATATGCCAGACAGGTGGCCGGGCAGGCTGGCTCTGACCTGGGCCAGTCCTGCTCTATTTCAAGGCCTGTGGATATGTCCCTCACACCCGCCCTCCCTCCCTTTTCACCTCTGTGTCTGTGTGTGCGTGTCTGTGTGTATCTGTGCTTCAGACAGACCAGCTGTCAGCCTGGGCACAGCACCAGGCTGCAGGCAGGTCAATGTCCCACATGTGGCGGACAAAACGGGAGGCTGTAAGGCTGGTTAGTAATGACTTGAACATGTTCAAGGGAAGGAGTGAGTTCATCTTTTGAATGTCTCCTCTGCGTAACTCTTACGCCACCAAACTCTTCACCATGAAGATAGAAGGGAGTTTGGGAAAAATGACTAGTTATACTGCAGAAGAACCTCGCTAAGGCAGTGGTGGTTGACAGCCCTTCTCTTTTTTCCCTTTTCTACCATTCTTTATTTTTTCTCTCTCTCTCTCTCTGTCAGTTGTTCCTCTATAGACAGTCCGCCTAATCGCCAGAATGACCTTGACTGAACTCTTATGGGAGGGGATTTTCAGTTTGATCCCAGATTAAAACGGCACCGCATATTCACTGTAGCAGCAGTAGTCCTCTGTATGTAGTGTCTCAAAGCAAGCACAAAAAATGTCCTGGGCTACATTGTATCAAAAGGAAAGCATTCAATACCAAACTATATGACTGCTCAAAGAATCTCTCATTCAAGAATTACTACCTCGCTGTTTAATTCTTGACCTTTAATTAATTGAGAACATGGTATACAATGCACCATGCAGTCTCTTTTGCTGCTTTCGTTGTCTGTTATACAGGCCAGTAAACCAATGTCTGAACTGAAGAGAAAGAAGAAGTCGAGTGTGAGCTGTCCAAACATGCATGTAGCTGTGTCTAGTTGTTGAACGCAGAGTCCTGTCATATTTGTAGTATGAGTGACATTGGTGGTTTCATTTAAGTGTGAGTGTACTCATTCAACCTAGTCTGTGCTAAAAGAAAGAATGTGGATTGTCATCACCTTTTTCAGCATTTTGATATATGGCACAAAGACTGTGTAGGTGCATAGTAGTGCAAACATGTTTGGAATGTAAAACTACTTTCAACCTCTGCTATAAATGTACACTCTTTCTGTATTCTGCATATCCTCAGTCTGTTTATCTGCAGACCATCAAACATGTTTTAAGAAAATATTACATTGTATCTAGATTCCATAACATGGCCTGCTACTTTGCAAAGCTATGGCAGCTTTTTAAAAAGCTTTTTTTTCCTCTTTACTGATAAGCTTGGATAGGTCCACATTTAGTTTGCGCTCGCAAAAGGTGCTGTTCCACTTGGTATGCAGCCACTGAGTTTTGACACTTCCAGTTTCAATCGGCTCATTCGTCATTAGCTTGGGAAATTAAGCCGTCATTTAAGATTACAGAAGCTTGACAATTGAAAAGGGATTTCTAATTGGTTGGTTGGTCGTTTCGCGAACATCTTAAACCAATCCTTTGCTAATCCTGCACATTTCCAAGCACATTTTTTTTCATCCAAAAAGGTTTGACTGTACCTCTCTGTTGCACTCTACTTTGACTAGCTTTCAGCATGGTCTTTTTGAAATAGGTCTAATGTAAGTTATCAGTACTGCAATCCTCCATGTTAACATATAAGGCTGGTTATCTAACATCTCCCAGTTCAGTTAGATTTCAATTTACTGGGCTGTGAGTCAGGTTTATTTTCATAATTAACATACCGTAAATACAGTGCTCTGAGTTTGAAAATAGTTAATTACTGTGCTTTCTAAATTGTAGTAATGTACATTGTTAAAATCTTATTCAAATCTTACCTTTAAGTCTGTTTGACAAATGTAAACAATTAACCCTGCTGTAGAATAATATAATAAAAGCCTGAAGGCCAATAATCACGGGTAGAAAAACAGCTGGAGAGAGATGGGATGACACGCAGCATTGTGTAAGGGTCGGAATTGATTTTAACCAACTATGTGTTTTAATATCTCTCCTCCTAGTTTTGCTAGTGTGCTATACTTCTCAAAACAAATTGCGTTTCTATAGTGGTGAGGATCCCCTTGAGTTTTGGAAAGAAAGAGCTCCCCAATGCAGGTGGTCTGGTGTTATTTGTTCTCTGCCTCGGTTCATGCAGACAGTTTTTTTTTCTGGTGCTTTCTCTGCTTCAGTAAGTAAACGGAATAAAATAAGTACCAGCTAACGCTCAGTTTCCCCTCCCTCTGTTTAAATGTATCGAAGATTTATATAACCGACGAAACAACTAGGAAAAAAAACAGATAAAGGGGAACCCCACCACGTTTTGACACATCAAAATCAGTTTACTCGTCATAGGGAGTACTTCTCATTTTGGTAAACGATTTTATAATGTGGCTCTTGTACGAGCTTCGTTAAACATGCATGCGAAAATAACACCAGTGATTTGTCACCAGGGTTACCTTGTCTTGGGCTTGGAGATGACACACTTTAACTGGAAGCCTACATTACATACTTGGGGGAGTGAAATTGAAAGACATGGGTGTTTACCAGGCAGGGAAGGTCCCGTAAAAAGGCTCTATTGAGTTGCATTATGGAAAAAAAGTAGCGAGAAAGTGTAGTATTAAAAAGCAATCCTTTAAGTAGGCAGAGCTGGCGGTCTTGTCAATGGCAAGTCCCACATCAAGGGAAGCAATGCTACTTCATGGCTTCTACTTATTGTTCAAGGTCTTCTGCTGAATCAGTTGTGACCATTCTTGGTTTTTTTATTTGTCTCTCGTGAGTCCCCCAGCTGCTTGTAAGAGCAACACTAAATCACTGGAGTATTGTAACAAAATTCCTATCCTTTTACCACATTTTCTCAGCATTTAATGTCACAGCTCAGGGTCATACTATTGTACTCCAAAGTGTACCCAGATGTCTGTGTTAAGGCTTGGGGATGATTTATTTTGGGCACCCAAACGAGTTGATGCTTAAAAGCTAAAAGGGGCCGTAGATGCCCAAAAATGACTAAGAAAGATACCTGCAGAAGTGGAGTCATTACAGAGGTGCAAAGCATCTGCAATTTTTCGTCTATAATTTTTGTAAAATGAATAAAATCACACCATAAAATCAATATTTTCAGCAAACCCTACTCGCACAACAGCATTTGTATTCAATTCCAAAGGGATCCTCTGTTTTATCAGCATAATGAGACTTGTCAAATGGGCAAGGTCATTTGGCATCAATATTATTGACAGTGTTCCCCTATTTCTCCCGTTTCATAGATATTCCCTGTTGATTGCGATTTCAATATGGTCAAATATTTGGGTTCCAGCCTATTGATCCAGTCGGCTGTGAGCTGAGAGGCTTGTACAATTGCAATTCTCAAAAGCAGACAAGCTCTCTGTATCTATCATTCCAGACACAGCACTCCTTCATTCAATGAGAAGCTGTTAAATGATAGTTCACACTTAGTAATTCAGGGGATCGGAGTAGCTTGTCTTCATGGCTAAATTCAAAATGATGTGCTTAGATGGGCTTTAGCCAGTAAGTAGATGAAGCATATGGCCCGACCCGACACCTGTTAGTGGAGCTGTTAAGTGGGAACTGGGGTGGTGCACTGATCAATTTATAATTTTAGTTATAAACTGTGATGTGTGGGGGGGTTGTGGAATTGTTGGTTAAATTGCACGATAATATCAATTTAACAGTATTTTTGGAGGTAAAATGATTATGCTCTAGTAATAATGGGGGCGAGGTCTTGCTACTGGCACTATTGTTCTATTTGTTGAGCACATAATCTGCTTATGTGCAACAAGACGCAAAGTTTCCTGATCACATGTAAATGGGAATGTGAAGTAAAGACAGTACAAGGATGATAGATAAGTTTTCCACACAAAACAACCTCAAAGATTATTTTTGTATATATAAAACCAAAGTGATTTTCTAAAATAACAGGGAAAGTGGAAGATGTACCTTCTTGAAGTGACCGGACACTTTTAGCATTTGAGTGGACTTTGCTACCCAGAAGTTCCTTTTGTGTAAAACCTAATAATCTGCTCTTTACATGATAAAAGTAATACTATAACTTGAGCAGCTGTTATGGGAATCCCATAATCCAATTATCCATGTTAGACTCTGATGAGCATAATATCATATTACCATACCCAGATTTGTGGTTAACCTTTTCAGCAGTGTGAACATTGTTTTGACAAAACACACATGAACAACCAATTTAGTGGAGGATCAAAAAGCACAATGTAAATGTTCTGTGTACACTTAACATGTCACTGCTGTCGTTCAGGCTGTATGTAGGAGAAGGGAAAGTAGTGCACACTTCTACACAATGTCATTTTTGCAATTATTCTTATCAAGAGTTCCCATCTAAGGTCTGGTTAAGTTCAGATTTTCTGTTGAAGTCTACCACAAGTGCAGGATTTGCCTCTTTGCTACATTTTGTTTACACAAAGCAGGGTGTTATGTGCATGAAACCTATTCTCTTGGAAGTGAGATTGCTTTGAAATGGTGTGTCCAGCAAGCAGTGTCTCACTGTACTGAACAGTGTTGGCACATCTCTGCCTGCACACAGTTATGTAACGGCAGTAAAAGAAAAAGTGTGACCCCGTTTCATTCAATTGTGACAGGCCCAGAGTGAAGGCTTACCGGTACCTCCTTGACCCCTCGCTGAAGTCTGAAATGACAGTACCTGGTGGGGTCAGCTGGGGACAAGCATCCAAATTAAATGGTTAATGATTAGCTGCTTGACTTGGGTGCTAAAATGATGTGAGGGGCCAAGACCAACCTATTTTTCTGTTTGTGTATCCAATGGAGGGTCGAGGTGTTGATCGTCCTCTGTCACTTGTATTTATTGCTCTAATGCAAAGGGAAAATGTGGTGTAAAATTGAATGGGGTATTAGCTGTCAGCATGTTTTCATTAGATGCGTAGAGAATCAAAGCAGACGGTGAAAGACAGCCAGGGAGCAGCAACAGGCAGCTATGCAGGATAAACCCCATAGCCTTTTTAATTTGCTGTGTGAGTCATCGTCCTTCTTCTCACCCCCCCCTTTTAGAAGAGTATGTGTTAGTGTTGGGTTGTAATGTCAATTAATTAAGGATTATTTTAAATTTTTTTTTTTAAGTGAGCAATAGGTAAAGCAAGATGAAACGGAGAGACCTTGTTTTCATTTAATTAGATCTAAATACATGATACAACACGGCATGCACCAGTCTGCTGAAATGATAGAAAATTAATTAACAGCAACTTTGATACTATTGTTTGAGCTGTAGGTTAGACAAAACAACCATTTGGGGACATTTTTGCATTTATTTATCACAATTTACATGCTGATTGATTCATATATAACTGTTGAAGTGATTAATTGGTAAAGAAAATCTGTTGTTTCTTCCCCATTAATACTGTATTTGTATCATATTATCTTGGTCATTACAATTATGCAAATTGTAAAGTGTAATTAAAAAAATTACTCTCAAACCAGATTTAAGCATCAGTGTCAGATTTGGTATGTAACCATCACTTTAACGTTGATTTTCTCAATCCACCAGACAATCTCAAAATGCACCTATAATAATAATAATAATAATAATAATAATAATAATAATAATAATAATAATAATAATAATAACAGTTGATGGGGCTGGAAATGTCACCTGGTTTCAGAAAGCTATCAAAATGTTAACAACAAGAAGATGGAATTGATGGTTGCTTGGGTTGGATATCAGAAAATACACATACATTATGTTAAAAAATAATACCCAGCCAATAGAAGTTATTCTAGTGCTCTTGTATTGCAAACTGTTAGAGTGAAAGGAAGGACAAATATGTTTAATTTAACTGAAATATCCAAAACCTAACTGCAGTCTAGAGCTGCAACTAACAATTAATTTCATTTTTGATTAATCTACAGATTGTGTTCTTGTTTAATTGTTTTACCAGCGGCCCAAGGAAATGTATTCATGTTGCTCGTTTTAAAATATATTTTTGTTAGAATCATATATGATAAGACAAGCAGCCAGCCTTCACATTTGAGAAGCTGAAACACACATATCCTCGAAAAATGACGAGAGATTCTGTTAATCGACTCTCTACTTCAGTGTCCTCCATCACTGGTCTAGTTTGACAGCACTTCCGAAAGAGAATTGTTTCATTTACAAACAAACAAACGTGCTTCACTCCCTGTTTTTACTGCACAGACTCATTATCCACATGTGGTGTTGTGATTTGTACTTATTGTGTGTTTGTCTGTCCCTCTCTCTCTCTGTCCATAAGTTGACCCTACTGATCCCCTTCCCCATTAAGACACTGCTATTCCGAGTGCAGCTTCCCTTCAGCCAACAGCAGCTTCACTCTTTATTAGTCTCAGTCCCTTGCACCCTCACCCCCCGAATCTCCACCCACCCCCATTTTCCGGTCCGTAGCAGTTTCACACAGTCACTCTTCCCGGACCCACCCCGACCCACCCAATTCTGCTCCACCATCTCTCTGCCACACAACACACACACACAGCTCCATCCAGTCTACACAGCCACCCACACACAGTCAGTCGGCATGAATAGAACTGAAAAAACTGTCATGCATCATCTAATGTGCGAAGGCCCTTTTGAATATATGACTGTGCCTCTGAATGTGGAGGCATTTGAATGGTCGGCTGCAGAATGCTCTCTGTGCACATGGATGAATGGGTCTCAGGCCAACCACACGTGTGATGTGTCAGAGAGATGACTCTATAACCGGACAGGACAGTGGTATACATAAGCACCTGTGAGTCTAAAGCTGATTCAAGCTCCCTCGTCAGTTGGTCATTGTATTTGTAAAAAAGGCAGTTTATGGGATTAGACATGACCTCTGGTCTCACTTTTTTTTTGTTGCACACCTGAAAGAGGTGAAAATATTTGACATGCCCAAAGAATGTGTGTCATTGTTGTTCAGCATTGTCGCCTCCATTGTGTCCTGTCAGAAATGCTGATTCTTTTTGGGGGTAAGGTTTTTAGAGACCAGGGATGAGAGTGCAGCTTACTGAGCTGTCCTCCTGAGAACCAGAATGTGAATTTTCGATGTGAATATTTAAGCTTTGTATGTTTGTCTAACATTCAAATCCAAAACAGGTTTAAAATGAAAATCTTACCAATCAAATGTTTTTGTCCTCTGTTTTTTTCCCTCCCTAGGTCTAAGTGGACAGCCTGGAGATATTGAGAAGCGGAAAACAGTGTTTGGGGAAAATGTAATACCGCCCAAAAAGGCCAAAACTTTCTTACAGTTAGTGTGGGAGGCGCTACAAGATGTCACACTGATTATCCTAGAAGTGGCAGCAATAGTTTCACTAGGCCTTTCTTTTTATAGACCTCCAGATGCCGAAAGAGAACGTAAGCATCACTTCATTACGATCCTATTTCATATTATTTTTATTGCTTAGCCCTGACTCATTCATCTAGTTAATTTTTTCATGGTAAAATCATATGAAATGTCCTCTTTTCTTAATGTTTTACACTGCATTTATTACTCTCAATGTGTGCATGTAATTGTTGGTGAACTTGTATTAAGATTGGCCCCTGTCCCTCTGCAGACTGTGGAAGGGCAGCTGGCGGTGCGGAGGATGAAAATGAGTCAGAAGCAGGATGGATCGAGGGCGCCGCCATTCTTCTGTCAGTTATCTGTGTTGTGCTGGTGACAGCATTCAACGACTGGAGTAAAGAGAAGCAGTTTAGGGGCCTACAGAGCCGCATTGAGCAGGAGCAGAAGTTTACTGTTGTCCGTGCAGGACAAGTTATCCAAATTCCTGTGGCTGAGATTGTGGTCGGCGACGTTGCACAAGTAAAATATGGTAAGAAGAGATAGTGATTTGTATTGTAGTCTTGTTTCTTTGATGGATATAATGCTGGTTAATAATATGTAATCCAAGGTTGATTAAAAAAGAACTGAATAATTCTCACTTTGATGTCTTTTGCGTGTGCGTTTCAGGTGACCTTTTGCCCACTGACGGAGTCCTGATCCAAGGAAACGATCTTAAGATAGATGAGAGCTCACTCACAGGGGAGTCGGACCTTGTCAAGAAAACGCAACAAAAAGATCCCATGCTGTTATCCGGTAACATGAAGCCTCAATTTTTATTCACATAAATTAAATCATTGAAATTCTCTCCTTGCTGTTTATTAACAGAAGACAATGAATGTTGCGATTTTTGAAAGGTTTGATTGAAAACATCACTTTGACTGTTTTCCAGGCATCTTAATGCTACTAATACATGATTAATAATGATCTGCAAAACTGAGCAGAATAATTTAAATAATTCGATACACATCTTTAGTGTAGCTGTATGGGACTCCAGTCTTAATTTAAATTAAATGACAGATAACCTTTGTGCAATATCATCATATCAAAATTAAATTGTTTTTAAAATACTTGATCTGCTTTCCTTAAATATTCCTATAATAGACGAGCATTCTGACAGAGGTCATTTGATATTATCATATTGAATTTGACACCTATGTTTCAAAGCAGTGTTTATTATTTAATGATCACCAATACACTCTATATGTATAACACTACAAATTGAAACATTTCTAGTTTGTATTCATTTTTAAAAGAATTAACAAGACATTATCATTTGCAGCTGCAAATTGAAAATGATTGAACCCCAATAATTCATCAGTATTCAGTGGAGTACAAACCTCCCGCTCTGATGTTAATTTGCATGGCTCTAGTGACAAACTGGATTATAATTCAAAGTTATATGGGGTCCCTATCCTGCTGCTCAGTGTTCAATTAGCAGCCATGCAAAACTCCCCATAAGTAAAGTCGTGATAGATTCAGTTTTGCTGTGAGGAGAGTCTGTGTGCACAGAGCCCGTTCAACAGTGTTTGTGCTGTCCCATAGCTTTGTTTTCACTCCACTCAGAACCCTAGAAGAAGTCTGTAGGAATTCTGCAGAACAGTGTGTGTGTGTGTGTGTGTGTGTGTGTGTGTTGCTCCAACACTGCTTTTTGATTTCCCTCACGACAGGCTATATCCCTTCCTTCTGCAGTCCCTTTTTCGTCCGACTTAAGCTTGTGTTCGCTTCTGTTGTTTGCCTTTTCTGTATAAATCGACAAGATGTTCCTGTGTTCTGAAAATGATACAGACGCAGAGATCTCTGGAGAATCCTGTTGTAGCCTCAGATTTCCATTAATTCACCCAGACTGACAATTGGCTTTTGATTAATTGTTTGGAGAACATTTGCATCAGTGACTGTTTCTTTCTCTATTTATTTTCAAGTGCACCATTCATTTTGTATTTATTGCCTCAATTTGAAAACCTATTTTCTTCTTGTGTGTAACTAAATAAGCCACTTGGAAGTGTGTCTAAACCACCTTCTCAGTTAGCAAGGGAGTCTTGCTCAACATTTAGTCTGAACCCAAATAAAAAAGTGAAGCAACAAATTAAATCTTGTGAGCAAAGTGTCAATCACATACTGTACATACTCTATCCCTCTTTCCCGCAGTGACTTACATTTTATTTTCCTCCTCTTTTCCAAAGGCACCCATGTGATGGAAGGCTCAGGGAAAATGTTGGTCACTGCTGTGGGTGTCAACTCTCAAACTGGAATTATATTTACTTTACTTGGGACCTCTGAGGATGATGATGAAGATGAAGAGGAAAAGAAAAAGGAAAAGGAGGAGAAGAAGAAACAGAGAAAAAGTTAGTATCCTTATTTCCCATCCTTGTTCTGTTTGCGTGGAGTTTTTTCCCACCATTTTTTGCATTTTGCATAAAAATCCATCATGTTCCATGGAGACCTTTTTATATTAAAAACAGAAATGGATAAATAATCCTGTGCAAAAAAGTGTAGTACTTGACAGAGTTGCATGTGCACTAATAACACGGGTGTGGCTACTTAAACAAGTTTGGGGCCCTCTTTTAAGAGCAGATTCAAGGTCCAGGGCTGAGCTGAAGGAGATCCTGCAGTTACTTTTCATTATTGATTAATATGACGGCTTTTCGGGTAAAGAGTTTTAAACGGGAGTAAAAATGCCCTTTTCTAATTTCCAACAGTCCAAGTTGATATAGGGTTGGATGTTCTGTCATACAATCATAGCAGTGATTTATTGCTTTGCAAGAATTATCAAGGATAACTGACAAGTATCCACAAAATATACATACATACTATTTGAAGTATTGACTAATAGTACATTTACTGTTTATTGCCCACCAATTGTTTTTTAAGTACTACAACTGACTAGACGGTGCATTTTTCCACAGTCAAGAAGCAGGAAGGATCTGTGGAAAATCGTAAGAAAGGTAAGTTGCTTGACCATAAACACACACACACAAAGTCTCTCTCTCTCTCTCTCTCTCTCTCTCTCTCTCTCTCTCTCTATATATATATATATATATATATATATATATATATATATATATATATATATATATATATATATATATATATCCTCACAAAGCTTAGCACTTACCTTCATGTGTTAGCCTTCATATGTATCAATGGCTCCCTCCCATATAACAGCACTGGATATAAGTCAAAGCCTCAATTTGTTTAGAATTGGCTATAGTGGCTTTATGCAATTAATGACGAGTTGCATGTTAGTTCATTGGTACTGGCTGTTCTTGCCCATACCCATTGTACTATCTGGCCCTCTCTTCTGTCTCTATCTCCTCTTTTCTCGTCCTTGCCTGGCACATTGCGCTTTAAACAGCAGGTGCTTCTGAATCCAGTTATAGCGATTAGTGATGAGGAGATTAAAGCCATGCAACAATTCTGGAGCCAGAACATCTGCTTTCCCACCCATCTCTCTCTCTCTGGCCCCCACAATTTTATTTCTATTGATGCCCCAATCTGAACTATTCAGAATCAAACTGTAGGACTTGCACAATTTCAGACTGACAACAATGATAATAAGGCTGTTTAGTGGTAACTCGGCCAGCTCGCCAGGCTTGTAGTCCTGCCGGGACTCTATGATCAGTTGTGCTTGGGTCTGTGACCACAACCCTGGCGCGAGTCCCTGGTGCACAGATTCCCTCTGCCTGCCAGGAATCAACAGTAATCCTTTAGACTGAGATTACACAGGCCATGTAAAAGCAGAACAAGCCGCAGTCCACAGCAGCTGCAGTAGCCCAGTGTTAATGCCCTACCTCTTCCTGCTACATGCATTCATGCACAATACCATGCAGCTGCCATGTTTAAATAGAGCTGTCAGCACTGACAAATTGGACATGTTCATAAAAAACACGTCCAGGAATGACACCCAAAAAGTAATAATGTCAGCAAAAATGATAGATCAAAAAGTGGCCGTTCTCCCACAGCACTAGAGCCCGGGAGAGCTAATGATTTTATCGTGGTGAGTGGCACGACAGAGACCGGCCCCTGGCGGCCTGTCAGCTGCCTCTCCCCCCTCCTTTGCCATTAGAGGCTTTGCGTTTCCAAGGTTACCTGGATAGATGTGGGTTTGGGATTCCTGTCAGTTTTGCACGCGAGGGATGGGGGTCCTGAGGGATGTTGAGAAAGAGATGAAATTTGGGAATTTAACTGGCAACAACTGCTGTGGTTGCTGTCGATTGAGGAGATAATTCCTCAGAATGATCCTGATGCTACTAGCTAGTTAACCTGTTCTTACATAAATCTCGAGGTGGGTGTATGGTAATTACACTTTCACGTCTTCCTGCTAATTACTGTGCAGTCAGATCACTGCAAAAATAATTACAGTGACATTTCCCAAGTCTCATAGGATAAAAGAGAAGCAAAAATAAAGATGCTAAAACTTTGAGTGCTGTGACATCTCTTTTACTTGTGGAAATCTTTCCTTGAAATATAGTGCTTTGTTGTGTAATACAGTATTTTTTTTAATACTAATCTGAAGCATCTTGCTAACTTTGGTGTCAGATCTAGTCCCAACCTGTTGTTGATGAACATGTTCTTCTGAACACAACCAAGACAAGAAGTATAGAAAATTAGAATACAAATAGTTTTTTCATTTAAATAAAGTAAAATACTATTCTGTTACAGTTAATTCATTCCCTGGTGTAACGGCAACGTTTTTATTTCAGGTTTTGCAAATAGGCAAATCTAACTAGGCTTCATGCTGTGGTTGATTGAAGGCTGCAGCTCTTGTGTGTTCTTTGGGTTATGCTGATTTGCTCCAACTACTGCTTTTTATTAATCCTAGAATATTTGAATATTTTTGAATATGAAAATAAAAATAAAATTGTATGCATTAAAATTGCGTGCGTCACTTGATGCCACTACAATGACATTGCATGTGGTGCAACTGTCAGGTCGTTTCATTTAACAACTTTTATCGTGTTCTTTGCTGCAGCTAAAGCACAGGACGGCGCTGCAATGGAAATGCAGCCACTGAACAGTGATGAGGGAGGCGACGCAGAGGAGAAGAAGAAAACCGGCCCGCCAAAGAAAGAGAAGTCTGTTCTCCAGGGCAAACTGACCAAACTAGCCGTACAGATTGGCAAAGCAGGTGAGTTGGACACAAATATGTGATTGTGGCACAGCTGAATGCTGTGTGCTTGTGCGCTAGGATCCTCTTATTTTATTGTCTATGTCTCAAACGTTCTATAATGTTTGATGTTCTCGGCCGATAGACATTTGTCCAATTGCCGAACTCTAGCAAATGAAGATGATATGATTGATTGATCCTCTTCTTTTTTCTCCTCCTTTCTTTTCTTTCTCGTTCTCTCATTCCCCTCAGGACTGGTTATGTCAGCCATCACTGTCCTTATCCTGGTGGTGCTATTTGTAGTAGACACCTTCTGGATCCAGAATCTGCCCTGGGTCAAGGACTGCACTCCCATTTACATTCAGTTCTTTGTGAAATTCTTCATCATTGGCGTCACTGTTCTGGTGGTGGCTGTTCCCGAAGGCCTACCACTTGCTGTAACAATCTCCCTGGCATACTCTGTTAAGGTAAAGTCTCCTAGCCAAGTGACTTGTGGCCAATGCTGACCAGCTTACACTTCAGCTTATTAAAACTAGCCGGCCAGGCTGTTAAGACAAGGAGACTTGGCTAACTGATACCCTAAAGCCAAGCTATGATCCCTTGTGCTGAAGTTGTTAGCCACCAGAGGGCTTCATCCAATCAAGGAGCTACTCATTTCAATCTTGTAGCCTTTACACACATTTATCTTTCCCCAGATGTAAAAGTTGTGTCCAGTGCAACAAATATACTGTTAAATGTCTGCTTAGTCGTACTGAATTTAGGTGTGTTTAATTTATCATGTTATATTCCCACAGAAAATGATGAAAGACAACAACCTGGTACGTCACTTGGATGCCTGTGAGACTATGGGCAATGCTACCGCCATCTGCTCTGACAAGACGGGTACGCTCACCATGAACCGCATGACTGTGGTGCAGGCCTTCATTGCTGAAAAGCACTACAAGAAGGTCCCTGAACCAGAAAACATCCCCGCCTCCATTTTAGACATCCTGATTCTGGGTATCGCAGTCAATTGCGCCTATACTACTAAGATCATGGTAGGCCTGAGGAAAGCAATGTGTAATTTTTGTTTCATCATGAAATTTGGCTTTAGGAGCATACTTACTGTCTTCCCACCTTTTCCTTCAGTCTCCAGAGAAAGAAGGGGGCCTGCCACGGCAAGTGGGTAACAAGACCGAATGTGCCTTGCTTGGCTTTTCAACTGACCTGAAGCGCGACTACCAGGCTATACGCAACGAGATCCCTGAAGAGAAACTGCACAAAGTCTACACCTTCAACTCAGTCCGCAAGTCTATGAGTACTGTGTTGAAGTTGGCTGATGGCAGCTACCGTATGTTCAGCAAAGGGGCCTCAGAAATTCTCCTAAAAAAGTAAGTATGTATTGCGTTGTATGGTTTATGGTTATATCCGTGTTTCTCCTGGATTTTGAAACGGAAGATACCGATGTGAAATTTGAATTGATGAAATATCAACTGATGTGTAAGTTAGATCAGTTCTGCCTACATACATTATTTTTCCCAATTAAAGGTTATTCCAGTGATTTTATTTGTTCCACCCAGGTCAAACGTTGCAATAAATGATATATGTGATGGCTTAAGCAGCTAAGAAGTTCAAGTGCATCCCACCCAAGCCCCTTACTTTGCGACTTAAAAACAGGCGCTGAGCAAATGAGCCGGTAACAACTCTGTAAGCCTCTTAACCAAGCTGGCTTCTTTTTAACCCACAGAGGGCTTAGTGTGAACTCTTATTACTGCAGCTCACCAACGCTTTGTCTTCTCTACTGTCATCTAAATTATTTTATTAATTTAGGATTCCGCACCCATCTCCTCCTCTATCCATATTACTCGACTCTCTCCTAATGCCTTTCTTCATCTGGATATTCTTTTTACCTGCTTCTCAGCACTTTTACATTAATATAAGATATTAATATCCCTGTTTCACCTATCAGGTGCTATAAAATCCTGACAGCAAATGGTGAGGCCAAGGTGTTCCGCCCTCGAGACAGAGATGACATGGTTAAGAAAGTGATCGAGCCCATGGCCTCAGAGGGTCTGAGGACCATCTGCCTTGCATACAGAGATTTCCCTGTCTCTGAGGGGGAGCCTGACTGGGACAATGAAAATGATATCCTTTCTGGACTGACCTGCCTCAGCGTGGTGGGCATTGAAGACCCCGTAAGACCCGAGGTTAGTGGCTACACGTGTAAGGTTGCTTACATCACAATTGTTTTACTTTAACTGTGTACAGAGAACATCTTATTTACAACCTGATTGTGGGTACACTGAAAGTGCGTGAATATCATTAATACACTTCACAGAGTGACGTTAACAGATCGGTGTGAATTACTCTTTTGGAAAGTTGAAGGAACATTGGTACACTGCTCCCCATATTCTAACACCAGAGAGTTGTGGGGGGAGAGGGTTTCCGAAGCTATTTGACTATCAGACAAGGACTGTTGCAGAAGCATACTGGCAGCTCATTGGGTTAGCTTGCTCCTTTGGACTGTTTGGAACCAAAGCTTTCTGAGTAAAGCAAGAGAATTGAAAGACAGGAGATGCTGCATCAGCCGTTTCTAAACACGAGGAGTGGCTCCACTTTGGCACACGCATCAAATTGACTATCAGGTGGATGTTTGAATTAAAACTGGGTCATTATCTTGCTAGATGCTTAACTTTCTCCACTCATTTACTTTGGCTTTCTGCCATTTGGTGACGGGCAGGCAGCATACACCCGACTTGTTTGCTGGAATCAATTTCCTGTGGTTTTTAAGGGGCTGATAAGAGCCGTGAAATTCCAGAATACAGTCCTTACATAAATCTAAACCTGTACACAAGATATGTATAGAGATAACTGCTGCTTAAAGCTGCATATTTTGATGTTACTAATGACCACATCACAAAACCTGAACTTTAATTCTAAAACCCCCACTGATATGTAAAACACTTCTTTATTCATCGTGTTTTTCGCTTTCCTTCAGGTCCCAGACGCCATCAAGCAATGCCAGCGTGCTGGTATCACAGTGCGGATGGTAACTGGGGACAACATCAACACAGCACGAGCCATCGCCAGCAAGTGTGGCATCCTACTGCCTGGAGATGACTTCATCTGCCTGGAGGGCAAAGAGTTCAACCGAAGGATACGCAATGAAAAAGGAGAGGTGGGCCTCAGCAAAATACTGTCCATCAGAGACTGTTGAAAATGTTCTGTTGGGATTCTATTCAGGTTGTGTCTCATGTTTCTAGATTGAACAAGAGCGCATTGACAAGATTTGGCCCAAACTACGAGTACTGGCTCGCTCTTCCCCCACAGACAAACACACCTTAGTGAAAGGTAATAATAATCATAATAATAAAGGTCTATTATTCTGGTTTGAGAGAAAATGTTTTATTATCACTAGTTTATCATTTTGGGCTTCAAGGTTTCATTTTGAATATTCATGTCGTACCTTTCCAGGTATTATTGACAGCACAGTGATAGAACAAAGACAAGTAGTTGCAGTGACAGGAGATGGGACTAATGATGGCCCTGCATTGAAGAAAGCTGATGTTGGCTTTGCGATGGTGAGTTTTCTCTGTTTTTACTAACTTTAAATTAGACTACAGGTCTAGTGAAAAGGATGACTGATTGAATATGTTGTGATGAGATGCAGGCTTAATCTTGATAATCTTTTTTGCCTCCAGGGTATTGCCGGCACTGATGTAGCCAAGGAGGCATCCGACATTATCCTGACTGACGACAATTTCTCCAGCATCGTCAAGGCCGTCATGTGGGGACGCAACGTCTACGACAGCATCTCCAAGTTCCTTCAGTTTCAGCTAACTGTCAATGTTGTGGCTGTCATCGTAGCATTTACAGGAGCCTGCATCACACAGGTTTGCACCAACAGAGTTCTTTCGTGTTGATTTAAAAAATATTTTTTTCACTTCCACTCAACAGACTAATGTAGCTATTTAATAGCAATATGCAGATATGTCTTAACTTTTCAATTTATTTTTCAGACCTAACTGTCTTGATTTACATAAGAATCCTGTCTTGTAACCAGAAGTCATTTTCTGATCATTTGCATGTGTGTACAGAAACCAAATGGCTGACAGTTGTACTGCAGACAAGCACATCCCACATTCCCACATGCAATTCGGTTCACGTCAGTTGACAAATCTTGAATAAATATTCTGAATTTCCATTGTGTTTTGAGATTTGTGGGACAGTGAAATGTTTGTTTTTTATTTTAATTCCTCAGTCTTTCCCCCACGCTTCTCAACCTAATTTGGTGCTTATCTCTCTCTTTCTCTCTCTGCCTCCAGGACTCTCCGCTGAAAGCAGTGCAGATGTTATGGGTCAACCTCATCATGGACACCTTTGCTTCACTAGCTCTTGCCACAGAGCCCCCTACAGAAGCCCTGCTGCTAAGGAAGCCATATGGCCGCAACAAGCCTCTCATCTCTCGCACCATGATGAAGAACATTTTGGGTCAGGGAGTGTTCCAGCTAATCATCATCTTTACTCTGCTCTTTGCGGGTAAGAAGCTACAGTTCTTCATGTACACAGAGCCAGTGGACTTAATGTGCACTTCCTGTATACATTTATCTGTTTATTTTAACACATTCTCTCTCTGATTGTTCCTGTAGGAGAGAAGATTTTTGATATAGACAGCGGCCGAAATACACCCCTCCATGCCCCGCCTTCTGAACACTACACCATTGTCTTCAATACCTTTGTACTGATGCAGCTTTTCAACGAGATCAACGCACGCAAGATCCATGGTGAAAGGAATGTCTTTGAAGGCATCTTCAACAACCTTATCTTCTGTAGTATTGTCTTTGGTACCTTCATTATCCAGGTAAAGTAGAATGCAGAGCTCTGTGGCTAACTTGTAGGGTTTGTGTGAATGTGCTGAATGACTCATATGGGAAAAACACATCATCCGTCCCACGAGGCGTGCGGCTTGCAAATGTTAAATCTAAATGTTTGTTGTCTAATTAATTCCGCCTCTCTTCCTGCTCCTCTAGATCGTCATAGTGCAGTTTGGTGGGAAGCCGTTCAGCTGCGTGGCTCTGTCCATAGACCAGTGGCTATGGTGCACTTTCTTAGGCTTTGGCTCTCTACTATGGGGACAGGTATGATGTGACTATACAGCTGAGCTTCACCTTCAGTTGGCCGGAGACAAGAAATATGGTATGACACTGCCCCCCTGTGTTGGAGTTGGCGTAGTGGGTGACAAATGGTGGCAGGTGTAACAAGACAGTCTGTTCCGTTGCTGTGGGGAGACAGTTAACTCCTACATTTGAATTTCAAACGGCTCATATGGTAGTTCTTAGCTTCAGTCAAGCTTACATTTGGATTTAGTTTTTGTTTATTTTTTCACAATGTATCTTTTACATTCATGGGATCTTTTTTTTCTCCTTGTGAACAAATGTAATATACATATTTTATTGAAAGTTTGTTTCTTTTAGAATTTACTAATGTGGAATTTGATTATTCCACTTTATTTGCCCTATAAACATAATTTTCTGTTTGTAATTCTTGACAATGAGAGATTGAGGGTTGAGATTATTCACTGCTGTTGCTGACAAGGACAGAGTCATAATAAATGTTTGATGTACAGTATTTATAGTTGGCTCACACTCCTACTCCTCTTGTCGATTCATCAAGAATTGTGTCTGCTGCATATTTTGACAACGCACAAATAAACAGGGCTGTGCTGAGTTCACGTGTGTATAACTTGTTGGAGGATTGCCACTGTGGCTGTAGCGCCTCAGCTTTTAGTAACTCAGTTCTAACACTTTGCTAATCTAGTAAGTCTGTAACTTCACTGTGGGAGGGTCTTGGAGACTTCGAGCAAACCAAATGACATCAAACTGGCTGACTCCCATCTAGCTTTGGCAGCTTATTTCAGGCTCACTGGCTGCCCAAACACTTGGCTCGTTCTGCCGCTATGAAATGCCACTTTGCCATTCTGAGGAGTGTGACGTAAGTCATTAGTCAGTGCTGCTCACGTAAATCCTGATGTCTTCCAGGTAATCTCTACGATACCCACCAGCCGCTTAAAATTCTTGAAATCGGCAGGCCACGGCACCCAGAAAGAGGAGATCCCAGACGAGGAGCTGGATGAGCTAGAAGACAATGAGGAGATTGACCATGCTGAACGGGAGCTTCGCCGAGGCCAGATCCTCTGGTTCCGAGGCCTGAATCGCATCCAGACTCAGGTAACAATCTACAGGCGATCTTGCGTACTACCGAGCACGACACCCAAACACCAAGGGAATCAAAAGCCATAAACCCTCTTACTCTATTGCTCTTCCAGCTTAAAATCTATGTGTTGTTCTTTCTCTCTTCATTCTTGAAGAATGGCTTGTGCCCTAAAACCAAAAGCCTTTTCTTTAATTTTTCTGAACTAAAGCAGGTTCCTCTGCCGACAGTATTTCTGACTCGGTCTGAATCCATCTACTAAAACGCGACGAGTTTGAAGGTACTGATGAAAAGCAATTGGATTGGATGGGAAGGACAATAGAGCAGCTGAATCGCATGGCTATAGCTGGAAGTATGGAAGGATTCTGGAGAGAAAAGAGTGAAAGTGAAAGAGCTCCCTCCGATCGGTGCCTTTAAACCCAACATCACTTTTTCCTCTTTCTCTTTTAACTGTAATGCCTAAATCCAATTTCCGAATGACATTTTTTCGTACTGGTGCCTTTTCTTTAATATTATTATTACTTTCTCTCTTTTCTCTCTCCTCTGGCTGTGTTGTGTTTTATTTCCTCTGGGCTTTCTCCTTTCATGCTGTCTGATTCTTTGCAGATGGATGTAGTGAGTGCGTTCCAGAGTGGAACTTCCTTTCAGGGGGCTCTAAGGCGGCAGGCCTCCAACTCCAGCCAACAACAGCACGATGTAACCAATGTTTCTAGCCCTACACATGTAGCCTTTTCTACTACTACCACTACTGCCACTGCCGCCAGCACCGCTTCTGCCACTGTGGGGTGTGAGTGCGTGTTCTCCTCTAGTGCATGAGACTTTTATCTCTTCTGTTCTTCTAACATCTTCCTCCTCCACTCTTCTTCTCACTTAACGTTGACACTTTTACTCTCTCATGCCACTTCTAATGTCCCCCCTCCTGTTTACTGTTTAAAAAAAACACAAAAAATACATCTTCCATATTTCTTTTGATAATACTGCTGTATATATGTGTACCCTGTAACCAGGATGCTTCTAGTGTCGAGGTGTTTTCTCTGTGTCATCATGTTTTCTGTTGTGCTTCTGCTTCGGTCTCAGAAATGAAAACGGTTTTACTCTCATAGGGAGTGGGATGATGTGCATCTATTTGACAAAAATGATTTTCTGGCTTGACCGTAACCAGGTTTGTCTGCAGCTGCCTCAGTCTGCTCTGTAGCCCTGTAGCACCCATGGGTCTGTGTCGCAGCTCTCTAGTCGGGTAAATGTTTTGAGTATATGCCCATGATCACGGCCCAAAACGATAAAGACAAACTATGACATGGACCTCTGTGAGAAAATGCATCAGAGTGTCAGTGGATGTCTTGTCAGTCAGTGGAATAATGGCCTTTTCTTCTCCAGCTGTGGCTGTTTCTGGGAGTTTGTTGTGAAAGAGAGGGTAGGGTGTGTGTGAGGATAAGGGGCGCCACGTGATGGGCTCCAGAAGCACCCTATAAATGAGCAGCTGTCGGTTGGTGTGTTTGGCTGCACATAGTTCTTTAAAGGTCCGACAGCCTTCATGCCAGTTGTCCATTCAGCGTAGAAGATCACTACGTCGAGGGCGGACACGGATCATTTGATGATGGTATTTCCAAAGGCCTTCCTCCTGTGCCCTTACGAGAACCGTGTGGCTGTTGACTCTTTTTCTCTTTCAGATCTTCCCAGGCAGACCATCTGACCAGCAGGGGATTTTAATGTCTAACAGATGTCATGAAAGGAGCTTAATGGAATAAATGACTGTGCTCTTGATTGTAAACATGTGGGACTTTCCCAGACACATTTACAGCAGATCCAATGTTGTTTTCCCCTGGCATATTGAAACATTATGCAATGCTCCAGTAATGTTTAAGTCTCTTTCTCAGGTGGGACGCCTTGAAATCTCTTTGACCTGACGGGTGCTTCGCTTCTAAACTCTCAACTTTTCCTTTCAGGTTGCCCTTAATAAGAGTCTGAACTTTGTCTTTTTCTCTGTGAATATTGTTTGTTGGCAGAATGTGTCCACCTGGCAATGTTTTGACAGAAAAAAATGAATACCACTGACTCCCCACATATTCTTCTTTAGATTCTGTGAAATGTGTCATGGGCTATACTCAAAGGTTTACTACCATTGAACACAAGGTAGCGCCACGCTCTGCATGGGTTCAAAGTCTCTGGTCTCGTTTGTGAGTTTTTTATCTTTGTGCTGTTTTTGACATGTGTACCAGCTTGTAGAAATGCTTGGCTGCCACAGCTTTTTTGTTTTTACTCCACAAACATAAGCTGTAACTGACCATCCCTTTCTTTCTTTCTTTCTGTCTTTCTTTCTTGTTTCAGTCTCTCTCTCTCTGTCTCTCTCTCTTTCTGTCTCTCTTTCTTTCTGTCTCTTCCTGTCATGTCTTTCTCGCCTCACTTTTTCCTGAGCATGTCCAACAAAAGTAAACTTGTGTCCAGCCTCTGTCCTTTTTTCTTTTCTCTTTGGATGTGTTCTTGTCTAAAGAGCAGCATTCCTCTTGTCTCGGTTTTGCATTTTGATTAATCGGACACAGGCCTCTACCACGTGTTTTGTGACATACTACTACTGTACTCACAAAAGAAAAAAGAAACATACATTGCATTGGGTTTGACACTGGTTTGTACCCTTCCCAAGACATTGGCTGATTTACTACATGAACCTTGAGAATAGTTTTTCGAAGAGCACAAAGTCAAGTATAAGGTTTGTCTCCACCGGTAAAGTTTTCCATTTCCTGCGATAAGAACTTTCAGTCTGTCACACACTGCGGCTACCTGTAGTCTTTTTATGGCGCAACTAGGTTTAAATACGGTGGCATCATACGGTGACGGTCAAGATTTAGATGTTCTCTATATTTGGTAGAGTAGAACAAAGTGAATTGGAGAAACATGAAGTAACACACAGACAGAAATTACACTTGAATCAATTTAACTGAAGAATATCAGCTGCTCCTGTTCACGCTATACTTCGATAAACTTCCAGATAGTTTTGAGGTTAACATAGTCCAGACATTGTGTTAGACATCATAGTTATTTGGTATTACACGTTGTGAACTGCACACCTGCACGAGAGTTTTCCCTGTCACCGATTTTTGCCCCTAAAACTCACCTTTTATTGACCCAATAAAAACCTGCGACCTCTTTTGTTATCGCTGTTGTTATGCAGGTGTTCACATTCAAAGCGCACATGTGTCATTGCTGAATGTGACTAAAACTCTGCTCCGTGTCCCTTCTCGCTCCCTCCCTCCAGATCCGGGTGGTGAATGCATTCCGCAGCTCCGTCTCCCTCTATGAGGGGATGGAAAAGCCCGAGTCGCGATCATCGATCCACAACTTCATGAACCACCCTGAATTTCGGATAGAGGACTCCGAGCCCCATATCCCCCTCATAGATGACACCGACGCAGAGGACGACGCTCCCACCAAGCGCAACTCCGCCAGCCCCCGCAACGCCACGCCCACGCCACCCTCGCCCACCACCTTCGCCCCCACCACGCCCGTCTCTCCCTCCCTAAACCAGAACAATAATGCTGTGGAGAGCATTAACCACCTCCTCCCAGAGGGGCCCAAATCAGGAACCCCCTCGGCCCCGGGGAGCCCCCTACACAGCCTGGAGACCTCCCTTTGATCTGACCCCAGACCACCACCACTTTTCTACCCGCCACCAAGGAGCTCAACTCAAACCAAACGAAGGAACACTTGGAGAAGAGAGACGGAGGGCGAGACGGAGAGCGGAGTCTAGTGAGCTTGTCTTGGGCCGGACTGAAAGAACAGCAAACATTCAGAGGAATGTACGGCTGGGTGTGGATGCTTTGGTCTTCTCTTCTTTTTGGTTCTTATTCATACCCCACTGCAACACAAGGACTCGGTCTCCACCCCTCCCTCCTTGGTAACTTTTGTTTTTCTCAGTAAACAAGGGGTGATTTTAAACTCGGATTGAAAGTGACCTGTTTTTATTATTCTATTAATATTATTATTATTATTTTAATTGAGAAGGGGAGGTCCTCCTCCTGGCTTGAAGATCGTCTGTAAGAATTATGAAAGAACCTTTTAGCTTCTCTTTTATCTGAATGGTGTTGTATATTTATCTCTTTGGCCCTTGCTCATTCAAAACTTATTTCTGCTCCATTGGCTGTTAATATTTTGAGTTATTTATGTTTTTGGAAAAAGCAGGTCTGTTTACAAAGTTTGTAGATACTTTTTTTCAGTTTGTAGGCAAAAGAGCTTCCTGATGTATGATGCAGAAAACTGGGACAAAATTTAAAAAAATGAATGAGAGGATTATTTCAGATACTGCTGTATTTTCAGGAGAAAAGGGTGTTTCTATTGAAACTTAACTATTTTTGCCTGCAAGTTTTAATTGTTATATATTTGTAGATAAATGTAGAACCTTCTAGCCAAACCGATAAACACTAAGGCTTGTATAGAAAAGAGGTCCACCAGGGGAGGTGTTTTCACAGGAGATGGGACGGGAAAGACAACTAGGGCCTCTGTCCACTAACATTGCTATAAATATTTACTTCTTCCATTTCTTCGATAGTTTTCATGTGCACAAAAACCTTCTGGAGTTCTGGATTCTCTTTTCATTCATTATGTTGTGTTCAAGGATTTCCACATGTTGAAAGGTTCACTAATTAAAGGGAGTTAATAATATATCTGGGCCCGTATTTAGCAAGCATCACAGACTGACACCTAGAATCAAGCTTAACAAAGTCTTACCTCGGAGTTGGACACGGTCCTGATGAAGCCTCTTACAGTCGCTTTCAGCAGGAAGTAGAAGTAGAGTTTTGTGGTTTTACAACACTTTGTATCGTGAAATGAAAATGTCGTCTTGTAGTAGTTATTAGTCAAATTCAAAAGAGGCTGATGGAGATTATTTGATGCAGGGAACACTCATGAGTGTATTAGTAATTTATGCATGTTAACGCTTCAAATTAGTTTTTGCCAAAGCTCATGAAAACACTAAAATGACTTAAAGTTTGTCACCTTTTTTCTATTACAACCATTTGAGTTCAAAGTAACGCTATAGTTAGCCAGTGCGCCTATTTATTTTTCAATAAGAAGTTGAAATAGACTGAACGTGAATGTGCCTTGGCTCCAATAACATTTAGGCGATGCTTTTTCCCTTAATTTAACTCCTCACAGATATTACACTGTTACTCCTACAGCTGAACGTAGGACCAAATAAGCCTCATTCTGATCCTACTTGGCCAGTTGTGAAAGAGTTTCTC
Organism: Cyclopterus lumpus; assembly: GCF_009769545.1. Taxonomy (NCBI): domain Eukaryota; kingdom Metazoa; phylum Chordata; class Actinopteri; order Perciformes; family Cyclopteridae; genus Cyclopterus; species Cyclopterus lumpus. The sequence continues at coordinate 7,167,472 of NC_046988.1, forward strand.
TCTCTGGATGCTTGATAAATATGGACCCTGGTCATCGTTGTTTTTGTTTTTTTAAATTGGTCCATTTCATTTCTGTTTTTGTTTCTCAGCAAAACATTAGACCCCTGCCAATGTACAATATTGACATTTGTTTACTCAGGCATAGAAAAAGTATTTAATTTAAAAAGAAAGAACGGTAACTTCAGACCTTGTGTATTTAGATAGTGAATTATTGTCTTGGTCAAAAAAAGCAAGTGAATTATTTTCAGATTTAATTTAATCTTTTAAGTTCATGCCTTAGGGAATACTTAATTTTACTCCTCCGAGTTCTAGTTTGTTGACATTTAAGAAAATAAAAAAATAAAAAACCTGGAGGAAACTAGTTTTTTCCCAACCCTGTCAATAAGACTCCTTTCACCATGGATAAATGTTGATGCATTTGATTTGTTTGTAAAATATTTTTGACACCTGATGTACTGGAAACGCTAAAGAATTGGACATGTGCATTTTTCAAGAATAAAGACTAGGCATACACTGGTATCTATCTGCACAGGGTACTTTATTTCATAGCGTTCCTTGGGGAAAAATAATTTTGATACAAATCATAATAAAAAAGTGTACCTTTGTATTTTTATGACAATACTGATGATACCTTTCGTCGTACTAAACCAATTTTGGATGATTTGACACCAATCACGTTATACAGGGAGGGTTCTGGCCACTAAAATGTGTGTTGTTCTAGAATATTCATCTCAGGGTGCAAATGGTGTGAAAGAACAAGCCTCCTTTAGTTTGTATATGATTACCACACTTATTAAATGTTTGGGCCGGTGCTTGTCGGCCACACAGGAGGACGCGGGCAGCGGGCTGCACGTTCTTCCTGCAGCCCGCTGCCCGTCTTCACCTGAAGTGGACAAGGGAAGGAGCTTGAGATGTTAAATCACAACGTCCCCTGGGGAAATACTTAGTTTTACAGATGACAAAATAGCAGCTATTGCATACAAAGAGAAATTGAAACGGCGAGCAGAATCCATATGAGAAGTTTGTTCTGTAGCTTCTTCCTGTAATGGGAATGAATGTTTTTTTTCCATCTGTTTTATGGATTTTTTTTTTTTTTTTTTTTAATCTTTTAACATTTGGAAATAAAAGTACTTCATGTCTGTTTATCTTGAGCATTTTAAATGGATATCGTGATTGGATTTACATTTGAAACTTGTCGAGTAATGTGTATGGTTTTTAAAAATAAAAAATGTATTTAGCCTAACTGCAGGGCTATGTTTTTCATTTACCATGCAGTGTTTATTGGAATGGAGTTATACGTTTACATATGGACTCTTACTTTCTGCAGTGAAGGCAAGCAAACATCTTGCAGAAAATCTGGGTCTTGCGTGAAGGAGGATTTTCACGCAAGAAAGCTGCTTTTTTGCTTAACTGCACAATTTTCAAACGTAATATAAGCATTAGATTATAGCCATGTAACAGAGTAGCCAACCCATTGTTAAATATAGTAACACGTTATCTGAATAACCCACTGAAGCAGTGTCTACTGGTGCTGGTGGCAGAGTATAGCACAATGCAGCTTTTGTAGGGTGGGTTTGGCCCAGTTTCTCTCTGTCTGAGGTGAAGCAGGTAGATCATTGGAAATGCATGCTTCTATTAAATATATCCTCTGTTAGCCCCTGCAACATAGAGGGGGAAATGTGTATTTCAGTTTCTGAAAGGCATTTACATATATTTTTGTTTTGTACAATTATGGACCGTGATAACATGCATATATTTTTTAACATCCCCGGCACATCTCTTAAAATGTTTTTTCAAGAGTGAATAAGGTCTCTGGCGCGGGTCCCCGCTCCACTATGACATACCCAAAATGAATAGAGGGCATCTCGGCAGCTCAGACGTGTGATGGTGCCGAGGGAGAAGAGCAGAGGGGATAGAACACACAACCTGTGGGTCTCTCCCCAGCCTCACCCGCTGCCTCCGTCAGGAGGTTTGTGATCCACAGACAGGTGGAGGCTGGGACAGAGAGCTGAGTGGGTTTAGAGCAGAGTGTCTGTCATGATGGTGTCTGAGCGCCGGGCTGAAGAACACAAACAAGTCAATGTGTACGTCCCTGCAGGGTCGAGGTGCTGCAGGATGGAGTGCAGTCCCACTTTGACCCCCACTGACCTGTTCGCCCGTTTCCAAACCACAGAAGGGCCAGCAGTCTGTCCCAAATGAACTTTTCTCCGGTAACTGTAAAACAAATTGTATGTGCATGCCACCATATGTAGAGGACTGATTCCATTAATATAGAACTGGTTTTGTTTTGTTTAGAAAAATATAACAGTCTATACTATGTGAGACCTCTATCCCAATCAAAGAAATCCATAACCCATTGGATGAGTGCAGTACCACGATCCATCCACTAGATGGAGGCATAGTGTTTTCACATGGGAGTGAGAGGACACTGGACGCTGGAGGAAGGCACACTGCAAATGCACACTGCAAACTTCACTTATGGGTATAAGTGAAGTTTATTCTTTCTCTTTTTAATGCTGCAGTTGGAATCTGTGTAGTCTCAGCTTTCACAAGGACAATCATGTATGCAGGTGGCATTAAATGGTAAAGTATTGGATGTTGTAAAAAGTCAAAAAATCATGAAAGATTCATAGTTACAGCATGTTTAAAAAAGTTTTTTTAAAAAGTCATAGTGTATTATGTCGAAAAGAAGTCGTGCACATATAGTGTATACTATAGCCTGTTAAATAAAGTCATTACAAGCTCATCGTATAGTATGTCGAAAAAAGTCAGAATTAATTCATGCCAAGGGATTTGCATTGACAATAAAAGCAGCTATATAATTAATTGAACAATTAACAGACTATGAAATTGTTTCTGACGATCAATTAATTAAGTAGTCTATTCATAATATCAGTTCTAGATAAAATGTACAGGAGAAAGTCAACACTACATGTCGTTTCACACCCACACCAGCAGAGGGCAGTGGACTCATATTTTAGCTCTTTAAACAAAGATTGTGTATTGTTGAGGTGAGTCGCTCAGTCTTGATTTCTTAACGGTTTTAAAACGACCTCAACACGGTTCGCCGCTAGGATTTCTCACTTGGCAGTATTTAACTCGACGTCTTTATTCAAATTTGATAAACGGGGGGTGGGGGGGCACCCGGAAGTTGCAACAGAATAAGACGTCCGTGCTCTTCCTCCTTGTTGCAAACTGTGGTTCCTTTCCGCTCTGCATGCATTACTTCTGCTGTAATGGACCCGACACACTGGGCGAAGGTCTGCTAACCACAAAGTCGCAACATTTCTGTAAGTCCTGCAGTCTTCTACAGTGTCTTCTACATAACCTGCAGTAGAACACGTGTGGTGGAGTATCAGAGCTGTGCATGGCTCTCGTTTATTCTATTTTCTCCTTAAATTGCTTAGTTTTTAAGCTGATTTACTGTCGCGTTGAATCCCTAATTGGGTGACCGTGAGCTCAGTCATGCGCGTTAGATTTGTCTTTGTCTTTTGTGGTCGCTCGTGACTCCATCTCACAGAGGCAGGAATGAGACTCCCCCCCCACCGCTGAGCTCAAGATGAGAGAGTGGTGGGTTCATGTGGGCTTGATCTGCATCCCGTTGGTGGCCGTCTACCTTCACATCCCTCCCCCTCATCTGTCACCTTCCCTGCAGAAGTGGCACACTGCCGGGGAGCTGTTTCACTTCCGAGACAGGGAAATCTTCTACAGAGGTAGGAGGGGAGGTTTATGTGGCCTCCTTGCACATTAGTACTGCACCATTACATCCATTGGGTTATCAAGAGTCTATGACAGTATCTTCATCAGCAGATACAGTGTGCCTAGTTGTCATGGAGATGTTCAAGTGTATGGGGTTCCGTTTGTGCCAAAATGATGTCACATGAGTACAGTTAACTTCAGATTTGACAATCTGATCTCTGTGTCAATTGCTCACCTGACCAAACATGTGTGTCCTGCGTCTTGACGTGGAGGACATGACATCAGGACAACATTCATACAAACAGTCAAACAGGGAGTGCAACAACAAGACAGAAGTACAGATTATAGTGAAATCGACTCAGACAGTCAAATTGTGATATTGTCACAACTGAAGTGCAGTTCTCTGTTGTTTTATTGCACTTTCTAAACTTAGTTTTTAAAAGTATTCTAAGAATAAAGTTATTCAAATTATGACATTGATTTGTTGACTAAAAAGTGTTAAATGTGACTTTTTTTTTAAAGACTCGACTATAAATAATCTTTGTTATAATTCCTTTTTTTCTGGTATAGATTCATTTGGAGCGTTGGGAAGCTCTGATGTCATCATTCTGCTCCATGGCTTCCCTACCTCCAGCTTTGACTGGAACAAGGTACCCACTGCACACGCTCAGTAGCGAGTAAACGCACCTAAGCACCTTTTTAAAAAAATAAATAAAACGTCTTCATGTAACCACGTTCTTCTGTTGTCCATGCAGATCTGGGAGCCACTCACTCAGCGCTTCCATCGAGTCATTGCACTGGACTTCCTGGGTTTTGGCTTCAGTGACAAGCCAGTTAGTACATTTTGTCTTTGGTTTATATTTATTTGTTTTCTTATACTTCCTACATGATGCTCTGTTACTCCTCTTACCCTCAACTCCTTTTTTTTCTTCTCCTGTGCGTGACCATCCCAGCGACCCCACAAGTACTCCATCTTCGAGCAGGCCAGTGTGGTCGAGGCCCTGGTGGCTCACTTGGGTCTGAGCAACCAGCGAGTGAATCTGGTGTCTCATGACTATGGAGACACTGTGGCCCTGGAGTTGCTCTACCGGTGTGTGTGTGTGTGTGTGTGTGTGTGTGTTAATACATATGTGTATATATATACACAATGTAAAAAAAAACAGAGTATAAATGATACATTGCTAACTACTCCTCTTTTCTGTTGTGTTTTTTCTTTTCCTCCAAAACAGAAGTGACCAAAACCGCACAGGTCACCTGATCATCAACAGCCTGTGTCTTTCCAATGGAGGTACAGTGCCGCCTGTTGTCTTTGGGTCATGTTGTAGATGGCAGGTCAGTGCTAACTCTTTTATTTCCAACAGGTGTATTCCCAGAAACAAATTACCCACGTTTGCTACAGACGGTGAGTCACCGTTGTTTTCTTCAGCTCATGTGGGATTTTATAATGTTATATTTTAAAAACGGGTTACATTTGGTTGATTGGCTGTCAAAGTTCTCACCGAATCCTTTGTTTTGCCTCCAAAAGCTTCTGAAGGACTCTAGTATTCTGGCTCCAGTTCTTATGCGTCTCACCAACTATAAGCTCTTCCAAAGAGGGTAAGAGAACCAGAGTTTTGTTTCAAATAGGGAGATTGAAATGTATGTTTGTACCAGTATTTAAGTGCATGAATATATTTGTTGTTGATATTGTTTTGTTTCCTGTTGACTGGTAGGATTGGACATGTTTTCGGTCCGTACACGCAGCCCACAGACGCTGAGTTCTGGGACATGTGGACAGGTTTACGCTACAATGATGGCAACTTAGTGTTGGACAGGTGTGCACGTGTGTGTGCACTTTGTATTCAAATGGCCTTAATTATCTTTGTTGCTCTTCATCTTTATTCACTAATGTTGTCTTCGTCTCTCTCTCAGTATTCTGCAGTACATCAACCAGAGATCCAAACACAGAGAGCGATGGGTGGGCACCCTCACTTCCACCATCATCCCACGTGAGTTCAGTGTCGTCATGACATTACGTCTGTTAATGACCCAGAGGGTTTTATTTCCTTTGTGAACACTCCCTGGAGGTGTATTAACCCAGCAGTGTGTGTGTGTGTGTGTGTGTGTGTGTGTGTGTGTGTGTGTGTGTGTGTGTGTGTGTGTGTGTGTGTGTGTGTGTGTGTGTGTGTGTGTGTGTGTGTGTGTGTGTGTGTGTGTGTGTGTGTGTGTGTGTGTGTGTGTGTGTGTGTGTGTGTGTGTGTGTGTGTGTGTGTGTGTGTGTGTGTGTGTGTGTGTGTGTGTGTGTGTGTGTGTGTGTGTGTGTGTGTGTGTGTGTGTGTGTGTGTGTGTGTGTGTGTGTGTGTGTGTGTGTGTGTGAAATTATTTCTGCACCAAAAACTGTCTAGACAGAAATATATGTTATTTAACTTTAGGCCTCATATTCAGAATTTGTCTTTTCTATAATCCTCCATTTTCAAAAAAACACTCCATTTCTCAGTGTTCCTCCCTCCATCTTCTCCTCTATGACCCTCTCACGCCCCTCTTTGCCTTTCAGTGCACATGATCTACGGACCTCTGGACCCCGTCAACCCTCATCCTCAGTTCATCCGTCTTTACAAGTGAGTGGCGGATCGGATTTGAACTCAAAATCTTTATGCGCCAACAACATTTCCACTAGATAATAAAACTAGACATAAAATATTGTAGTTTAATGAAAATAATTATGCAAGTTTATATAAAAAATAGTTTGTATCCTGGCATCGTAGTAGAGAGATAACAGAAAATTCAAAAATAACATACAACAAAGGTCCCCAGACTGACTTGAACCTATGTTGTGATTCATGGTCGGCATCATAAACCACTCTGCAGCGGGACGTTAGGAATCGGTACTGAACCGCTTCACACGCTGAACTTCCATCTTGTCAAAGTCAGCAGGGCTTTTGTTTGCAGTAATCTCGTTTATCTTACACCTGTATCTCGTTCCTGCAGGCAGCTGGTCCAGAGGTCGACGATCACCATTTTGGATGAACACATCAGTCACTATCCTCAGCTGGAAGATCCCACCGGCTTCCTCAATGCATATTTAAATTTTATTCACTCTTTCTGAGAGGTTACCAAATCATCGCCCCATGTTCTGGAAATAATTCACTCTTAACACGCCGTTTGGTACTTTTGCAACTTATTCAAAGTGATAAGGTCACATGTGATGCAGAGACCTTTCCTGATGATGCTGCAGCTTATGCATCAGTTTGAGATTTAATCACAAGTGATGAGCGTCGATTCTTTAATTGTCAATTAACATATGGAAGACATCCAATGTGAGCTAGAAACATGATTAATTCTACTTAATGCAAATGAATGACTAATCTGATGACGACAGTGTTAATGGGATCATCTCTCAGCATTATACTGAAAGTTATTTTGGCGTGTGCAATTATTGAACATATCTGTGGGACATCACTTTGGTTCCCTCCATTTGTCTTGCACAGCTGCATTGAGCGAATTCTTTCTGAATGATTTTCTACATTTCTCCTGATGTCATTGAAAATCCTAAATATCAACCTTTCTTTAAATAAAACTAGTTTTGTAAAATAAATCTGAGTGAAACTTGATGTACTTTAACAGTCAGAATTTATTGAAGATTTGACAGAAGAAAACATGGAGGACCAGCAGACAGCATGAAGAAAGAGTGAAGAAACACTTTTCTAAAAGTAATAAAACATTTACGTTGCTGTCCATGACAGCACAATATAACACAATATCATTATACATTTGACTTTTAGAGCTGTGTAAAAGAAGTAGTAAGTTTGTCGTGCAAAGATGAAAGGTCTTTAGCCCACCGAGGCCAGGATCACGTCAACCACCGTCTCTTCCCCACTGCGGACCGTCACCTGCATGGTGACTCCGTCAGCCAATGCCAGGCGAGCACGAACCAACATGTCATGACCTCCCCGGAACACACCTGAGGAGGGGGGGAGGGAGCGCTGTCAGAAGCCAATCAAATCACACCAGAACCGTGATTCACCTGGCACGTCAATTTATATAAACTTTAGATTGTTTTATAGAAAGGGTTTCTAGATCAAAGGAATTTTTTTTTTTTTTAACTGATTTGTGCACAATTTCTAAAGGTTAATGATCATTCTTATTTCTGTATTGTTAAATTCACTTGAATCAAAATTCAATCTGCTACTTGTTGTTATGTCATTCAATGTCCAAACCCTATTTAAGTTGCATGACAACTTGATCTAATAGAGCAACTTGAAACATAAAAAAGACCATCCTGACAGCCAGCACCCACCAGCGAGGAAGAGGACATGTGAGTTCTTGTTTTCGGGGACTTTGTCGGAGCGCTCGCATGGCTGCATTCCCAGGAAGCTGATGATGTTACCCACCGCCTCTGTACAAGAAGACCACAGATGAGTCACAAAACAAAATGTAATTAACTTAACGCCCAAGTCCACAGTGTGAACTATAAGTGAACGCTGAAATTTCAGCCTTAATTTCTGACTTACCGTCTAGAGTTCGTACAGACGCCAGGGCAAAAGTCTCTTCCTTCTCAAACTCATCTCCTACTTCCTCCCACGCTGCTCCAAAGTTCGCTTTCAAAACCTTCTGGATGTGGTCTGCAACCGTCACCTCCAGATCCTCCAGCTAAAGAGCAGGGCAGAGGACGACAAGAAGGACGAGCGAGAGATGGACGGACGAGGAGAGCAGTCGAAAAAAGAAACAAAGGAATAAGATCATTTACATTGATGAAAATGCACAAAATAACGCTCATTGTCCTTGTTTTTAAAGTTTGTGCATGTGCTTTGATTACGTACCACATATTCATCATCATAACCGTCATCGTCCGGCTCTCCTGTGTTGGGGTCGCAGTCTTTGACCAAGTACTTCATAGTACAACTAAACGTACAAGACACTGGAGACAGAAAGGACACATCTAGACACAATTTTCTTAATACTTCTTATAATAAGTCAATACTTTTTTCAGTATTGATTTATATTATTGTGAAACTTGTAAGTCAAAAAAAGTCATAGTATCAGTTTCTTTGACAATCTGTCACTGCTCCCACTAGCCCAATGCCATCCCAGTGCTCCTACCAGCGGTGGGGTCGTCTTCAGGCAGGCGGACCAGAGTGTAGCAGGAACCAGGCTGACTGTAGGGGAGGCTGGAAGCTGGGATGTAGGTCACCACCTCGTAGGACTCCGATGGCTCCATCTGCACTACGACCTGAGACAAACACCGCCATGTTTTAGTACAACTACCGTCTGAAATCCTGTAACAATTACAAATATTGCGTCGACTGTTGAGTTTTATTCGCAGCAAGAACTAATCAATAGACCAAATAAAGAGATTACAGAATATCTGAAAAATATCTAACTGGATCTCCCCAAAAAAAAGTTAAATGACCATGACACATCTCAGCCGGTACCTTCTGCAGGAGCTGGTCATTCAGGGTGTTTGTGCAGTCGAACTGGAACACCATGTGCCCGGCGAAGGTGTGTTTGACGCAGCGCACAACGTATTCCGTCTCAGCTTCCGTCAACTGCACCTGCTCAGAGGACTTGAAGAGCGGCCCGAGACCCTGGAAGTCTGGGATGGCTGCCAGTTGTTCTGTAAAATGGACGAAACGTAGAGACCGATTAAAACAAAGAGGACAGACAAGACTGTAATTCTATTCAGTTACATCGAGTATGAAGGTGAGCATCAGTGTCCAACGGCATCATCTTTAATCGGAGGACGGACAGATAGTTCACAATTTTACCCTGATAAATGTCCTGGCGTGATGGGGTCAACTTATCTGGCAGTTTGCTACTGGAAACAGGGGTGATATCTGGAAAAAAACCAACAACACATTAATAAATCAGATTTCTGCCTATATTAGTTTCTAAGTGGATTATAAAACCGTGTGCAGATTAGTCAATAGCTATGTAGTTGTACCTGATTTGTGGTCTGTGATAGGAGTGGTGGCCAGAGGAACACTCTTCATGTCGAAAGGTTTCTCTGTGGGCTCCAAAGTGTACTGGTGGAGGGACTTCTCCAGTCCCGGGATAGAAACAGACAAACCTGAGAACAACAGACAAAAGAGGAGATGCTAACATTAACATTTCTGACATTACCTGCAGAGCGTTTGCCCTGCGAGCTACTTTCTTAGTATGCATGGTTTGTACATTTTGACCAGCAGCCCTATGAACCACATACACAGTTAGACCTTTCTAACTGTGTATGTGTGTGTGTACCGTTGAAGATATAGGCAGCATTCAGAGCCTTCTGCTTCTGCTGCAGCACGTTCATGTAGAAAGTAGCTCTGTCCCGCACTTCATCATCACTGTCCATCATGCACCTGTGAGAACAAGCACATGTGTTAAAGTCAGACTATTTAAGGTGTCTATCACCAATAATTTGACCAATATTTCCTTTGTACGTTTTATATTGCAAGATGAAATGTCAGGGTACAGAGTCACACAAAAACAAGTGAAAGTAAATGAGTACCTCTGCATGAGAACAAGGACGCTCGGCAGCAGATCATCATTCTGAGCTCCGAATTTAGCCAAAGCGCTGACTGCGGCTGAGGGTGGAAGAAGAAACAAACGTTTCAACTGGTTATAAAATGCCATGAAAATAATGTGAATATTAATAAACAAGATGTCTCAAATGTGCTGCCTTGGACATTAGAAGTCAGCCCCTGGAGTCAACTCTGCGGGACATATCGAGGCTCACACGGTACCCTGCTTTGTCTCACCTGCACGAACAGCCTCGCTCTCCAGCACCACTCGGTTGAAGATGAAGCGGATGTACTTGGAGGGCTGGGGGGTGCGGGGGCCCTCCTTGCCCAGTAGGTGCAGGATCTTTGTGGCTAGCACCGTGTGCTCGCAGTCCTCGATGAACTCGCACAGGTGGGCCAAGCCAGTCTCTTTGCTCTCTGGGTTCTCCTCAATGATGCTGATGATGCAGTCCACAATGGCCCGTTTGTACTCAAAACCACCCTGCAGGACAGGAGACGTGTGTCACTGCGAGTCCTAAACACAACTGCACCATTCACCATAGGCCTCAAATGACTAATAGTAAACATGCTACATATAGCCTTCACCCACACGCAAGCTTTGGACTGAACCCTTCTATTCCACACGGTAGGATGGTGGACATATTTTCAGATTTTAGTCTTATTTATAAGACCATAAACTTTGTGACTCAACACCTTTTCATCTGTTGTTATAAAACACGTCTCGTCTATTGGGTTTCCTTCTTCTCACATGTCGGCACTTATAAAACAGATTTAAGTCGATTGAATACTAAATATTTTGTAAAACATATAGAAAAGCATGAAAGCTCCCAAAAGACCAACTGTGATTACATACTTTGTCTTTATGGATAAGGATATCACTAATAAAAAAGGCTCCCAAGACCAAAGTGTGAAGGTCGGTGGTCTGTTAATGATCCACTTACATCATCTCTGAGCATGTTGGACAAGAAGTTCATCATGACGCTGTGCTTCCTGGGATACTTCTGGCACAGAGCGCTGATGGCCTGCACCACCACCACCTGGAATAAACAAGCACCAGCAACAGATTTAGGACACAGAAAATAGAGCAAAAATAACAGGATTAAAAAGGGAACGGAAGCAGTGAATCTCATATTGGAAATTAATATTTTAAGGTCACAACATCTGGAATCCTTGGTGAAAAAAACAACAACAAAAAACACCTCATCATGACACAGTCTCAACCTTTCAACAAGTATTGCGTTACAAAGCTAATACAACATCCAGACGCAGGACAAGAACACTCTCAACTTTAAGTGCGGCCTGGTTCAGTGTCTGACCTTGAACTCGTCAGAGATCTCGGAGACAAACGAGGAGATCTGTTTCATGAGTCGGTCCACGCTGCTCTCACTGCCGGTCTTGAGCAGAGTGGTGATGGCCAGTGTGGCGATGCTGCGGTTGGAGTCAGTGATCAGGTTTTCCAGGTCCAAGTTGCATGCAGTCACGGCTGATGGATGCTTCATGGCCACCTAGTGGAGACAAAAGAAATGTCAGAGTGGTTAATTCATTGTAATTGTCTGTTTTTTTAAAATCGTACAGTTCTGTGTTAAGACAGATGAATAATAATAATAATGACTTTCAACCATGCCTTATGTAACTACCTCAGAAGTAAAAAAGGACCTACAACTACTTTTATACTTCCTTAATACTTATGCAATTTCTGAGTGATATGACTTTTGACTAATTAAAGTGATATATGACCATGATAAAAAAAAAAACATGTGCAGGAGGGATGGAGAGTGAAGCTGTACCTTGTTGAGGGTCCTGACTGCAGCGTATCTCAAGGCTGCTTTGGGAGAGCTGCAGAAGAGCTGCAGCACTGCAGGAAGACAAATACAGTCACAATGAGACTCACCAACACACCCTTCTATTCTCAGTCAACGAAACAGTTAGAAATAAAAATATTATGTAACGAGGAGAGAGTAACCTACTGACCAGACACAGCAGGGGCCAGCTCCCGAGCCGTACAGTTGGGCATATGGACAATGGCAGAGGCCGCCTCATACACCACCATCTCGTTCTTGTTCCTCAGGCAGCTCTCAATGAAGTCGAACAAGGGGCTGTCGTGACTGAAAACATAAAGACAGGAAACAACGCTGTAAAAAAAACACCAGTGTGCACGTATTAAGTCCCTGTGTTAAGTGATTAGACAACAACAGAAAATTCATCAGTGGGGAATCGGCTCTACAATGCAAGTACCCAGATGTCCTTGCACGTTTCTACTTGAGCATCAGGAGGCCTACTCACCCTCCCTCCGTCTCGTCCAGCAGTTTGCTGGCGATCCTGATGAGCATGCAGTAAGCAAAGGGAGACTTGAGACCAGACTTGGTGAACTTGTTGAGCATCTTGGTGACAGCAAGACGGTCGTTCTTCCTGAGGTGATACAACAGGCCCAGTGCATGGTACTGGAATACAGGACACACACAAGAAACAGTAATGAAATTTAACTCCTCAAGGTTTTAAACACTTCAGTGTATTCTGAACTAACGGAATTCTTTTCCCTCTACACAATCACAATAGATGATTCAAAATACCATGATTTCAGATGTCCTTATGCATGTCTATCTTACCCACCTGGACCATGATGTTGTCACTGGAAGCCGCCTCTTGGGCCTCATTCACCCAACGCTTCACCACATCGTAGCTCATCTTCACCATGTGCTGAACATGCAAAGAGAAAGAATTAGCCACCAAATATGATATGATATACAATCACACAACTTTATATCAAGTACACAGGAAAAATCGGTAATCCAGATCCAGTAAGAAGGTTTACTAAACATCACTCTTTCATGGCAATTTTTTATGTTTTGGAAATATTATAATATTAACTTTTCAAAATATTACATGATTAGTTTTTAAAATACTATACTGTGCCTTGTGTATGACTTTTTTCCAGCATAATATAGTAAGAGTTTTTAATTAGTTTTTATACTGCTATGTGAAAGAAAATGTACCAGTGAGGAGACAAGGGCTGAGCTGGAGACACTGGGCACCTTGTCAACAATAGCCTGTTTCATGTAGCGCTCAATGGCCTGCAGCATTGTTGTCTGTGGAAAAGACAAGGACAACATAACAAACAAATAATTATAATTAAATAATACACTCAGGATATTTTCTTTCTTGCATGAGATGACAAGTTGAGGGAAGAAGAGCTGGGGAGACCGGACAAAGAAGAAAATAAGGTAAAGGGGCACTCACATCTGTAATCCTGCAGAGGGCTCTGATAGCAGGTCCTCGGTAAACATCTTCCTTCCCGGTCATGTCTTTGGTCAAGCTGTTAAATACCACACAAGGAGTTAGAGACTTGTTTAAGAAATCTAAACAGTTACAAAACCACATTTACAAAAAGTTGTTCTTGAAACAGTGAAATGTCATGAGAGACATCTACATGTTATATATACAATGTATGTATGTATATATATATATATGAGAGAGATTTCAGTTGTTGCATAGTCAAAGCGATTTAACTTCATGGTACAAACCTGCTAGTGACAATAATAACATCCTCAGAGATGTTGGCCATCTCTTTGATGGTCAGGTAACACATCCTTCTCAGGGTTTGCTGAGTGAAAAAGAAAGAGTATAAACTTACTGTAGTTAAATTTGATTGCACATACAGATGATATGCGACCTAAGCTAAAAAGTATCTAAACCATCAACTCACATCATTGGACTGAAAGAGCCTGGTCATCGCAAAGAAGGCCTCCGTGGCCTCTGTGGTCCCAAAATGCTCTCCCTTAATAAACAAAGACATGTGAGTGATGGGGACTTAAGAATGGTGGACGGACACCATCATGTCATTAAGAAGCTACTTCAAATATGTTGTCAAACGACGTTGTACCTGGTTGAGGAGGTAGATGATCTTGGTGAGAATGTGGAGGCATCGTCTTGGGTTGATAGGGGTCTCATTGAAGATACGCGCCTGTGAACAAGTAACACGTCATGTCAGTGGTTAGGACATTGTTTATTTGGCTGACACTTGTTGTCTTCTATATGTGCAGAGCATGTTTTAAAACAATATATCAAGTGCAGACTTTACCTCCTGCAGCACAGCACTCTTCTCCAGATGCTGGAAAGGGTTCGACCCACTTCCTAAATGTCAAAACAGTAGTGAGACGTCTGTGAAGATAATGCTTAAACCCTCGTGTTACTTTACTGAATGATATTCAAAATCAACACTCAGAAAAAGACGTTGATACCAGCTCACGATACGTGTATTTAATACCGATAGCTCAATAACTAAAACACATGTAGGCTAAACTTGAAAGCAGATCTCATCTAAATAAAAACACCACTGCAACACGATTCATCCATCTGAACTTTAAGCTCCTGTTCGGAGAGGACTCGTCTTATATCGAGCAAAACGAGCATCACAACGAACATCACAACATCCAGCTGGTTAGCTTGCAATGCTAACGCTGAGCTTCGCTTGAATAAGGTGTTAGCAGGTATCACCGTGACATAAAACACGTCCGGTAACCAACTAACATGCAATTGTAAACCGGGTTATAGTTGACCTGCATAACCAGTTAAATAAATATAAATTAGCCTGCAACCAACGATTAACGAACAGGTATTAACGTAACTTTAGCTAGTCAGCTAACTAGCTTCCAAAGCGTCCATTATCTTGTCATTCCAGACATTATTTCAATTTTTTCAAAGCTGTCAATTTTTAAAAATAAGAGCTATCCAATCTTACCGGACTCCTCGTCCTTCTTGTCGAACTTTTTAATCATTATGTCGGTGTGAAGCAGACGGTTGAGGGCAACGACTGCTCTCAGACTTGATCATAAGAGAATCTACTTCCACGTAACCAAAATGAAAACTCACTTCCGGTTGGTGCGTCCACGTCAACGGAACAAACGTCAAAACCGTTTCGTAACACGTCCAGCAGGGGTCGCTGCTGACAAGAAACCAAGAAACATAATGCTGTACAACACGATCCGCTACATTGATCAAATTAAATGACCTGAAAGTAAACAAACATTTAATGAATCAGGAAATAATTTATCAGGATTTAGCAAACATACATAATGGGCACTCTCTGTGCATTATGTATGTTACTTGTTGCATATAAGTACCAACCCAGAGCTCATATTGGACTAAGCTTGGCAGCTTCATTGATAAAAAAAAGCCAACAGTTATGCTGCAATACATGGCTGGTTTTGTTTTGTTTGTAGTTATGGGGCCAAATACAAATGTATTCAGGAATATGCTCTGTGTAAAAAGGAATGATATGCATTACTTTTATTGTTTATTTCAGTTTATGCTTGATTTTTGTGTATCCAAACAAATTTGCAAGTAATCTAACAGCCATATTGAAGCTGGAGCATTCTGAGCCCTGATTGTTTGGCGTCCCAGAGCTGTGCCCACTTTGCCTGGTTGGTAATCCAGAGTAGGACAGTATTGACCTGCAAAGTTATTATAAATACATAACATACACTTAAATTCACCAGATCAGCAGAGTGACTGTAGGATGCACACCCACAGCGCTGACTCGCAACCTGGTGTGTTTTTAGGTCAAATGGCCACAAGATGTCGACATGGCGGTGTGTCTTGCCTCAGAAAGGAGAACTACATGCAAATAACAGCAATAAACAAACTTCTCATCAAGTTGTTGGTAATGTTGATATTTTAGATATTATAGTTGTGTAGGATATTTTAATCATCACAAACAAATAACATGGACTGTTCCAATGTCCAATTACCACTAACGACTAATATATATATATATATATATATATATATATATATATATATATATATATATATATATATATATATATATATATATAAAAGCCAGATCCAGAGACGACTCAAGCAAGTTCCTCGATCAGATCTTCAGGGCTTCATTGTCGACTACACAAATCACTGATGAAAACATGTACTTTATAATACTGAATAACCAGTGTAAATACTAATTAAAGGTCTATCCTGCCTTTTTTTACATCGGGCTTTTGAGAAGTTTGCAAGCTTAAACACAAATTGAAACAAGACGTCAGCGTTTTGTTGAGTCATTTCATGGAAAATGGACATTCTTTAACTATTCTAGTCTTTGAAAATCTTTGCATATTTATGAAACCATCAACCTCAATGGCCAGAGGAAGTGTACACGTTCCCAGCGGTGCTACTAAAGATATTTGGCTTCAAGAGAAACACATGTAAATGTACTCGCAGGCAATGAGTCATGTACTCTGACTGACTTCTGTGTCTTCTCCTCCTGTGCAGCTCATTCAAAGGTTCCGCATTTGCATGTCTCTGCTCACCGCTGATGTCAAGGCCAAAACCCCCGGCCTGCTGTGCCCTGCTGCCCCCAACCACCTGCAGTTCATCGACCAGGAAAACTAGACTGACTCCACCTGTTCTACTGTACATTTTGATTTTAAAGCACTGATTCATTATTAGTTTTATTTGTTTTATTATACTGCTTTTAGTACACCTCCCCTTGTTGGGTGACATTGCGACACATTGCCTTTGAGAAACCTGACATAATTAATAAAAATTAGGAAATTGACTAATACAGGATTGTGATGGCGTCATTCTTAAAAAATATTAAGCCATTTGATTTAGTATATCTAATCACTAGACTTATTGTCTTCTAAAATTGAATTGTATCAAGAGAGAAATCCATTTTTTGTACTTAGTAAATCACAACTTCTCAAATTTATTACATTGTCTCTATTGTTCCTGCTCCAATGTTATATTCTTAATTGTAACAGAGCTTATTGAAAAACCATTGCTTTCCACCAATATATATAGATAGATCTGTCAGGGTTAAAGGTCCCCTGTCCACGATTTTCACATTTCTTTAACATAAAGCAGGTCTGAGTGCTACAAGTACTGTAAAATGCTCAAAATGCTCAATACACGGAGAAATACACACAGCCCGTATTCAGAAACTTTGCCTTTAAACAAGGCATCCGGATTTCAGTCTGGTTGTTATGTCACATACAATATACAGTATGTCGACCATTTCAGATTCAGACGTGGATAACGTATATGTGAGAGAGATCAACTGACAGGAAGAAAACTTGGACCCAAGCTGTTGCCTAGCAACGCAATTGACATGTCATATTTAAAGTCTTAGGTCACATGACTCTCATCATATTTGTCAGTTTTATGAGAACAAACCGACTGATGACACTGAGCTTTCATTATTGTCATTATTGTTTCTGGTGAGTACCAAAATAACAGGTTTGGTTAACTAAACCATATGATTTTCATTTTATTATTACAGTATTGAAGTATTTTGACAAAGCTGTTTATAGCCTCTGTCACTTTGTTTGCAAATGTATCGGCCAGTACTAGCTTAGCCTATCACAAGTGTGTGTATATATATATATATATATATATATATATATATATATATATATATATATATATATATATATCGCTATATAACGTTACTTTTTTAGCAAACCGCAAAAGCATGAAAATGGAGAACGTTACTGAGGAGGAAAACACGAGAGGCTGCTTTGGCTGTGTGAAGAGATGCCGGGATTACATTGTGCGGAGTGCATTTCTGGATAGAAATCTAGCAGCGGTTGCTCTGGGTAAGTGATAACTAACGGTTGCACTTTTAGGTAACGGATTTCTATCCCGATCCGGACGGTTTTGAGCTAACATTCCAATACTGATCAGCTGATTTAGCGTTAATGGTGTTAAACTAAACTTGAACTTTATACTTTTCGAGCTAAATATCGTTTTAATTATTAGAGTTAGCTTTGGCTTGACTAGAGCCGGTGAAATGGACACTACGGTTACGGTTAGCGTCCACGGTTTAAAAAAGCCGGTTAACGTTAGCTTCCACGGTTTAACAAGCGACCATGTTAACTGGAGACTTTCAGCCGAATGCACTTTTGGTAGTTACGACGATTACTACTACTACTAGCTACTACTAATAATTCAATACAATAATAGTTTTCAATACAGTGTCAACCCTTCTCATATAGCATCGTATATATGATATTAAAAAAATTAATGCGGCCTTCACGAGTACAGCTCTATTTTGAACAGCTGATAGTCGCCCATTAACAGGGTCGCCTGTTTTAAACCGTGACAACGGTAAACCAGCCGGTGCTCTTGTCCGGGACCGGTGTTACTGATGACGTTTCACAAGTCCACGAAAACACAAGTACGGACAAGAACGCATATTGAGAAGCGGCCAACGGTTACAACGAGGATAGACGTTAGTCCGGTGTTACGGTTTAACAGGCGACCGTTAACTGGCGACTTTTCACGTATAGCGGTCCTCGTGAATGCCGCTTGGTTTAATTTTGTAATGAAGTGTCAACCCCTCTCATATACATAATAATATATACTATACAAATTAAACAATGCGGCATTCACGAGGGCAGCTACGTGTTCTCTTCCTATTTTCAACAGCTGTCTAACTACGACAACAACGGACGCGTTTGTTCAAAGTCGCCAGTTAACACGGTCGCTTCTTAAACCGTAACACCGGACTAATGTCTATCCTCGTTGTAACCGTTGGCCGCAGGTGGGTTTTGTTCCAGGGTCATCAAAATGACCATCAATGCTGTCAACACGTCCGGGACCGTAGTTCTGTCCTTCACAATAAGATATCACGCGTCAACAACTCTAAACTACGCAATAAAATCTCCTTAATTTCCATTTAATTAACACCTGCTGGATGTTTTGTTAAACTCTTCTCATGTCAATCACTTGCAAAACAATTGAACAATTATGCACACATGTTTTATATAACAATTACTATCATAACACACAGTGCAGAGTAATAGTTATATTAAAACTAAAAAACAAGCTACATTGGTAAAGCAAAAGACAAATGACTTGTGCAAATTCTTGAAAAGATGATGAAAACATTTAAATATTTAAGTCCAAAATCAGGACACAAATAGCTTTTAAAATAATAATCTTCATCAATCTTCAAATTCCAGCTCTTCGTCACACTGGACCCACAACACCAATCCGAGCTCTGGTCTGTATCCTCAGACCTGGCTTGTTTAGCACACAGTTAACCTAATTTAATCATTTAGGAGTTTATTTTTTATTTTTTTAGTCAGGGATATTAAAAGACTGCAATTGGAATTCAATCTTATTGAAAACCAAGTATTCAGATTTAAAACCTATTTGACAAAATGAAGTCACTAAGTTAGAAGATACTTTTAGGAAAGTAAATAGGAAGAGGTATATTTACCAGGATGCAACTGCATGATTAAGAGTTGTAGTTCATTAACCTAGTTTTACACCAACAATTGCATCCAAAACACAACTTTTTTTCGATTGAATTATTAGATGTATTAGGTTCATAAACTGAGTGTTAAAGAAGCAGTGACAGCAATGCACATGTCTTTGTTATTGTCTCACAGGTATTGTCCTGGGCTTGATCATCAAGTTCTCTGTCACTCTGTCCGAACAAGGCAAATTCTACATCAATTTACCAGGAGAGTTTATAATCCATGCTTTGCATGTGGTTACCACTCCTTTCCTCATCACAAGTGTGACGACAGGTAAGCCCCAGTACAACAGGCTGTGCACACAGCTTTTATAAGGAACACACTGGTGGTTTGGCAAGTTGAAGCTAAAACTAAATAACCTCCAAGGGAATACCACTTGATGAACACCAGCCACTGTGGACACCAGTCACAACTACATGATAATGGTAAATGCTACACAAATAGAAGAGTGATGAAGGCAATAAACTAACTCAGTCATGCCACTTACATAGAAATACCTACCTAAAGTTTGCTTACATTAGCTAACTTCAGCCGCTGTCAGCTAATCTTAAAATGAAAGGGGTTTGAGTCCAGGTTCAGAATGTTTATATCGGTCCATTATCCATCTGTTTATCAACTTGTCTACCCACCCAAGTATATTACCTGTTTAAAATTAGTCAAATCCTCCAATTATTGCTATTCATGCGACACACAGATATGCCTCGCTGTGAGACCTTATGACCCAAGAAGTCTAGCTGCTGTTTTAGTGATGTCGACATTGTTGGATGGCACAACATTTTCTTCAACCTGATATCTCAAAATAAAAAAATCATATTGTTCAGTCCCCCGAACAGTATGAGTCCCGTCGCCTTCAACTAGTTCAGAATTCAGCAGTTAGGCTTTTCACTAGTTTTAACTAACAACTTCACATCCCCTCCCAATCATGGCTTCTCTCCACTGGCTCCACTTTTAAAGCACCTCTAGGCCTGGCTGCAAGCTATATAGCAGAACGCTGAGTCCGTGAGCCAGCTCGCAGCCTTAGATACTTGGGTGGGGTCCTTCTGGCTGTTCCAAAGTCAAAGCTAAAGGTGACGTGCTTTTGCTATCAGCCATCGGTCCCTCGGCTTTGTATAGACCTCCCTGAGGAGATAAAAGGCTTGCAGAATCAGTGATCTCTTTAAAATCACCTCTTTTCGGTGATCTCGTCATTTTACTGCTGTCATTCTTTGTAATGTTTCTATTGAATTTGTACTTATTGTATTGATATGTTTGTTGACGCTTTTAACTTATTGGACTTTTACGCAAACTGTTTTTCTTATTACATTTAGCTGAAGCTTTTATCCAAAGCAACTTACAATGATGTTACATTCATACACTGTAGACGGCAGGGATTGAACCTCTAACCCCCTGGTTGAAAGACAGACCTGCTAACCACTGACCCACAGTCGCCCTTATGATGTAACTGCGTTCCCCTCACTTTCCATTACATTACCTTTAATGTTACACTTGTATACTGTATGACCTAACTCACTCTCCAACCTGGAGTCTGCAGACCGTGACTTATGTTGTCTTTTCTAGGTGTTGCTCGTCTATTTGGAACTTCAGGAAAAATCACTGCACGGGCGTCAGCATATTTTGCCTCAACGACTCTTCTGTCTGTGATTTTGGGTAATAGAAATATTGTACAATGTTTTTATTCAGAAATATATCGTTTTATTGATAAACACACAATGGATATGGCATTTGAACACTTCCTTTTTTCTTTTTTTTGACTTGAGCTTCAAAATGTACTATTTAAAACTCATTCACTATCCTCTGTCAACATGGGAATACAGCTATTTCAACCAGGTGACACATTTACTATTTTTTTCCATGATGATCTTCTGGAATGTGTTCTATATTTTATTAAACCTTTCTCACCGCAGACATTTTGACGTGTAAAACATGGAGATGTTATTAATATCTCAGTAAACCAGGCAGCAATACTATGGCCAATGAACAACTCAGTGGAATTCTCTAATCAATATTATGCATTACACCTGTGTTTGACAAGTCACAATGACTGCTGTTAGCGAGGGCTATTAATATCGAAAGTAGTAGTGAGTTTATTTGGGGTAAAGAAATCCAGAGTGCAGCTTTCCCTTGGTGGCTAATTAGGCTGCTGCTCATGGAGAGGGCAGAAGGAGAGCGAGGCTGAATTAAATTATGTGATATCAGCAAACTTAATGGACCAATAGGAATGATGAATGTGTATCTTCTCCCACATCAATACAGTTGCAACGAAAGTCATTTCATAGTGAGTTTGTATTATGGATTAATTAGGTGTTCTGCAATAAAAGAGTCTGCCCCTAGTGGAGACCCTTTGAAAACACTTAATGTTCACAGTTGTGAACATTAAGGGTTTTCCTTGAAACTATATCAGTCATGCACAGTATGGTGTTCAAACACCCTTGATCAAAATGTGAATGACAGTTTGTTTTATATAATTATGTTGATCATTTTGTTCTTGCTTTTCACTGTTTTATACCATGTAAAGCACTTTTATGTTTTAGTCATCCCATTTAAATTGATCTGCTGTGTAGTCTTGTGCTCTTACTCCATATGAGAGAACTACAGCACACTGTGGATTCTGTGTTGTAGGGTTGATCCTGGCTCTGTCCATCGAGCCAGGAGTGGATGCCATGAGAAAAGAAGATACAGAAGATACAGAAGATAAGAAGATCTTCTCTATCGGTGACGTCTTGTTGAATCTAGTCTTGTGAGAAGAAAGTATATATTTTGACATCATTTCTGGTTTCTCTGCATATCCACTTCAGCAGGTTTTAGGGTCAGTGACATCACTTCAGAAAGTGCTGGAACGTCAAACAACAGAATTCACATTCATTAATGTTTTTCTTAAGCAGAAATAATTTGGTATTTCAGGTGTTCCAGCAAATCATGTCGTTGGTAAAGCCGCATTTCTTGAGTGATTTGCCAACATTTTCAAGCCCACCAATGAATGTGACTTTTGCATGTTTTTTACAGGAACATTATCCCAGAAAACCCGGTCTTGGATTTAATCCGACAGGTGTGCTTTTCAATAGGAGCATATGAATCATTTCTTCTCTTTCCTTCTAAAATTTATGATTTGAACACTATTTCTTTCTATTATAGTACAAGATTGAGAGGTTTGAGTTTAACATTGAGGCGGATGAGCAACATTTGACTTTGGAGCAGGTACATATTTTTCCCTTGTCACTAAGAAGATCATTTTGTGGAGATAGCATTTGCAGAGATAATCTTTCATACATAAAGTTGCGCTCAGACTATTATTCATAATGAGTTTCTGGTCTGGTTACAGAATGCAACACAAGTGCGAATTGTGAGACATTATGTTGAAGGCACCAACTTATTGGGCCTGATGTCCTGTTCTTATCTGATTGGCCTGGGCATCATCAGGATGGGAGAACGTGAAGGTGTCCTATTAGAGTTATATACTGTGTTCGACGAGGCAGCACAATGTGTGGTCCATTGGATTCTGGGGTAAGGTGACACAGCATACCATTAAATATATGATTGACTTTCTCCAACAAATATAGAAATACAGTACATATCCAACAGTTGTAAGTATTTATGTTAAAACGCTGAATGTGGTGTCTTTTTTGTTCACGGTATTATTAGAAATAGTGACATTTTATTTCTGACAAAACACATCTTTCACTCTTCTACCCCTGTTAAATATTACTTGCATTATAGAGTTTCAGGTCAGTTTTAAAGTTCTTCCACTTACTGAAATGAGAACATCTTTGATTGTTTCTTTTGTATATAAGAAACTATATATAATATAAGAAAAAATATATTCATATATTAATGCGATTCAGACTTCTGCGTTTGCTCAGTCAGTTAGTCTTGCCTTCATTTTTTTCATTTCATGGTTTTCTTTCCAGCTTCTTGCCATTTGGAATGGTCTTCATGGTCATAGGCATCGTCGTTGAGGCGGACGACTGGGAAATAGCCATCAAACTCGGAAAGTTCATGGGAGTAGTAGTTTTTGGGTATGTTCACCTTTTACGGTTTTATCACTGAAATGACGTCACTCTGACAAATTAAGTTGAATTCGACAATAAAACTAATGAACCTAATTAGCTAATGTTATCAAGTCTGGGTATATATCGTCCATAATGGACATTGTGCTGACTCTTGTGCTACTGCTGCACTATGTCGTTGCATTATCCCATCATTTTACAATCAGTATTGATTGTGCATTCATTGTGTGTTTCAGGCTTATAATCCATGGATCATTAGTTTTACCCCTGATCTATTTCCTGTTTGCGAGATGTAACCCCTATGCTGTCATCAAGGAGGTTTTTCCTGCCTTAAAGACTGCACTCATTGTCTCTTCCAGGTAAGATGATGTAACCCAGAGATCTGTGAGTTCATGATCACTGCTTATTTGTACAGTCATCATCAGAGCTAACCAAGACAAGTAACACATTTGAGATCTTCACATTTCTAATATTTCCATATGAGAAATGCACGAACAAAAGATGCCTTGTGTTTCTCCAAGATCTGCCACACTGCCACTCACTTTCCAATGTTGTGAGGAGAGACTCAAGATCGACAAAAGAATCAGTCGCCTCATTCTGCCCATCTGGACCAACATCAAAATGGATGGAACGGTCCTTTATGAAGTGGTCGCAGTAGTTTTCGTTGCCCAAATCAACCACATCGATCTGGACTTGAACAAGTTGATTATCATCGCGTAAGCTGCTCTTCCTGTTCTGTAGGAAATCTTAGCATCATCATCATAGACAAAGTTGATATTGCTATCAAGTGTTTTTTTTAAGGTCTTTAAGAATAGACTTTAAAAAAAGAAGAAGCATGTTACAGTTTCCTGAAGACAGTATGTGTGTTTGATCTGCAGTTTGACATCAGCAGTGACGAGCATAAGAGCCATTGGGATCGCAGCTCGAGGACCAGTGACCACTTTTTTTGTTTTGTCTGCGGTTTATTTACCTGCAAATGAAGCCTGCCTTCTGGTGGTGATACAGTGTCTCATGTATGTCTAATCTTTAGTTCAAAATGTGATCAATCGATTTCTACAGCTGCATTTTCTGTGTCAGCTATTCACACATGTGTTATTAAGTTTGGTGTAAAGTCCATCCTGACCTCTATTATCTAGTTCCAAACTAGTGGTTTACCAAATTGGGTTACTCCATTTAAACCTAAAAAACATCTGAGCTAGTAAGGAAAGTTACGGTTGCAAGAAAACGTGAAGCCCCGCCCAATCAAAAGCATTGAACAGTGTAATCTGGAAGTCCCTGTAGCATCAAACTTTCAAATATAACAGTTTTAGGAGGCCTTATTAGCCAATCCTTCATAAATGTAGTTGTCACTTTGTTTAAAAAAAAATACTTTTGGTATGATAACTGTTTCAGTTAGTAGTATTCGTGAGTGGGACATTATGGGATAGACTATGCTAACCCATGTTAGCTAATGTTATTTCTTCATTCAATTGCACATTATGAACATACGTTTTTTAATTTGAGGTATATTGAGTAATTGTTGTTCAATGTAATTTAAACAGTTAAAATCAAACCTATTAACAGCATTTCGAGGGTCACGTCAGATAAGTATTTCTTCTTTTTTTTTATTTTTGTGTTATGTATTTATGCTAAATTTATCATAAATTTGCAAGCTAATGTGCATGTCAGCTACACAACAGCTAATTACAATTTTAAAAGTGCAAAGTTATATAATATAATAAAGAAACAAAATCAGTTTAAAGCAGCATATATCCTCTACTTTCATAGTCTGATGTTGTCTGTGCCTTTCAGAGACCGCTGCAACACAGTTATAAATGTCATGGGAGACTGCATTGGCTTGGCACTTATTCAAGAATTGTCAAAAGGAGATCTGGAAGACATCGAGGAGCAGGAACAGGAAATGGAAAGGTACAAGTCTTGATGGTCTCATGTCTATTATTCTTATTTCAACCCAGTTTATTCAACCCAGCTGTTAGGCTGCCTAATAGGCCGATCTCATCACACCATTGATGATTATGTTGTGCTTTGCCTGGCTAGGATGCATGGCAGTGATGCTTAAGCCCACAGTCACGATGAGATCGAGGTCCATTTCAGCCGCCAGGCCTCTGATGATGACACCCTCCACTACCCGACAAAAAAACAATCATTCCAATACAGTCAGGAGAGGAGCGCTGGCCGGACGAGGACCAGACCAAAGCTCTGGTCTTGAGATTGCCCAATGCAGGTGTAAATTGTAGTAATGGATGTACCGAATAAATTGAAAATAAATGTTGAATATATTTTAGTGATCTAGTTAATAGCATTTAATTGAGCGGAACCAGGGTAGGAAATTTAAATTTCTTTTCGGGGGCAATTTTTGCCCCCACTGACTGAAATCCAGGGGCATTTATAAAAAAATTGGGGACATTTTTTGAAACTTGTGAAATAACATTTAACCTTTGTTCAAAATAATAAATATACTTATTTAGGCTTACAGTATAAGAGCAACTGTCATCAAATGACAATAAGAAGACTATTAGGCAGTAGTCAGATTCAAAGTGTTTTCTTAGATTTTTTTAACAAATAAAACAGAAATATTCATATTAAATGTTATTCTTATTTCTTTGTGGTTATTTATTGTTATTACATTTTTTAAACAACTATTAACAATTATAACTTTTTTATATATTATAACATG
This sequence comes from Cyclopterus lumpus, assembly GCF_009769545.1. Lineage (NCBI taxonomy): Eukaryota > Metazoa > Chordata > Actinopteri > Perciformes > Cyclopteridae > Cyclopterus > Cyclopterus lumpus. The sequence continues at coordinate 7,193,597 of NC_046988.1, forward strand.
TATAACAATTTTGAAAAAACGTAATAAAAGGGCTATACATAGATTAATTAAATTCAATTTACAAAATTTTTTCAGAAAATGAAAACATATTAAATTATATGTACAGTGTTGACAAATAATAAATATGTACATATACATATGAGTGGCTTATTTGTCAAATAGCACCAGTTCAACATCGTCATCTGTGTCACTGTCAGCCATTGGAGAAGTTGCTGGTCTGGACTGCTGCCTTGCTCAGAGGGTTTTATGTGAGGCCGCCTGGCTTTCTTCTCACAGCAGATTCTACACATGCTGCATCTTCTTCTTCTGGTCCCTCCAGTGAGATCATCATGAGGTCTTCCACTGTGTTGAGATTGAACAAACAAAAACAACAATAGTATGTTAAATGTGATAAGGGACTTAATCTAAACATGTAACCTTTGAAACCCCCAGTCAACTACAGTCTCAACTAATTGTATGTATCCCCAAATAGAGGATTGTTGTGAACCACACGATGGCAGTAACTTATGAGGATGTGACTGCACTCTGGCTAACGTTAGCTAGCTAGCAAGCCTTTGGAGCTAACGCACTATCAGAGCTAGCTAACGTGAGCTAAAGCGAACTAAATAAGTTAAAAATAATTACTACTAGTTATCACTCACCGGAGGCGATGGACACGTACTTCTTGACGTTGTCGCTCCCCTTGATGAAGTCCGCAGAAGAATTCAACGTGTGCTGAGTTGACGACGAAAATGTCACTGGGGTCAAGCCAGCCTCCACTTCGAAAAACACAGTCAAGTCAGCCCGCACGGTTTTTTTCAGTACACGTATATACTAGGCATTACGGTACGAGCGTGTAAAACTGACTTTTAAAATAAGAGCAAACTTCCGGTGAACGTGATACGATGAAATACGCCTTTAAATACAGATACAGTAATAGATTAAACTAATCATGAATTTTATGAATGATGAATAGAAAACAATAGGAAGGTAACTCTTCCAATATTGGGACATTTTGATTTTGAATTTCAAAATAAAAGATATAGAAAATCCCATTCATGAGCAAACGTATCTCTAATTTCGGACTAGATTTAGAAGAAAATGGTGCATAGTTAAAAACTAATTTCACTTCTGATTCATAGTAAACCATCTCAGGATGTCCCTCAGAGACAATCAGGACATTCTGATGTTTCATTTCAAGATGAGAGCCTGTCAAAATCTCCTTTCTGCGCTTACTTAAATTCAGTTCACGAGACCATTTATGACTAACTTTAGATAATATTTAAAAAAGAATGACCCATAGTTATGAAATCATTCCACTTCTGATGCATAGTAGACCTTCTCAGGATGTCCCTCAGAAACAATCAGGACATTCTGATGTTTCATTTCAAGATGAGAGCCTGTCAAAATCTCCTTTCTGAGCTGACTTCAAATAAGTTCACGAGACCATTTATGCCTAACTTTAGATAATATTTAAAAAGGAATGGCCCATAGTTATGAACTCATTCCACTTCTGATGTATAGTAGACCATCTCATGATGCCCATCAGAGACAATCAGGACATTCTGATGTTTCATTTTAAAATGAGAGCCTGTCAAAATCTCCTTTCTGAGCTGACTTCAAATAAGTTCATGAGGCAATTTATGTATCTTATTTCTGACATGGTGTCATCCTTATCGCCCTACTTAACCTTCTTCTTTGGAAACAGCAGCACCCACCACGCACAAACCAAGACTGGACTCAACGGGCAGAGGAAACCCTTTTCCGTGGTTAGACATCTGAACCATCTGTGGGTAAAAAGCTCTATCCATTGACTTGAATTATTATTATGAATAAGTGTCTGTTCATTAAAATAAATAAATACTTAAGACATTTAAGATTTTTCACATTTCGTGTTTTTTTTCCAATGAAATTCAAAAGTTTGATTTCCTTCCACATAGACCAACTCAAGTTGTCTCTTTCTTGAGCTAATTTAAAAACCATGCAAGACAATTTACCTCTAATTTCAGATAAGATTTGAAAGGAAATTAGGGTAAATTACTATATAATTTCACTTCAGATTATGTTTTTTACCAAACAAAGGGACTCACCCATTAGATGGCTATACCACATTTTAACTTGATGGTGTAATTTCTTTTTTCGGGGTTCTAAAATATTTCCCACATGTGTTCTCATTTTTTTTTATACTACGTAATTAATCTATTTTCTCTTTTATTTATTAATCTATTTGAAACTCAAATGTATATGTCATAGTGTCAAGTTGTTTTTTTCATAGAATTTTCTTTATATATTTTATTCGATTAAATAGTAATATTTATATTCAATTCAATTGTTTTCAATTATCAATGTGCTGTTTTCTTTAAATCTCAATCTGAAATTAGACATAACTTGCTTCGTGAATTTATTTGAAGTCAGCTCAGAAAGGAGATTTTGACAGGCTCTCATTTTAAAATGAAACATCAGAATGTCCTGATTGTCTCTGATGGGCATCCTGAGATGGTCTACTATACATCAGAAATGGAATGAGTTCATAACTATGGGCCATTCCTTTTTAAATATTATCTAAAGTTAGGCATAAATGGTCTTGTGAACTTATTTGAAGTCAGCTCAGAAAGGAGATTTTGACAGGCTCTCATCTTGAAATGAAACATCAGAATGTCCTGATTGTCTCTGAGGGACATCCTCAGATGGTCTACTATGCATCAGAAGTGGAATGAGTTCATAACTATGGGCCATTCCTTTTTAAATATTATCTAAAGTTAGCCATAAATGGTCTTGTGAACTGAATTTAAGTAAGCGCAGAAAGGAGATTTTGACAGGCTCTCATCTTGAAATGAAACATCAGAATGTCCTGATTGTCACTGAGGGACATCCTGAGATGGTTTACTATGAATCAGAAGTGAAATTAGTTTTTAACTATGCACCATTTTCTTCTAAATCTAGTCCGAAATTAGAGATACGTTTGCTCATGAATGGGATTTTCTATATCTTTTATTTTGAAATTCAAAATCAAAATGTCCCAATATTGGAAGAGTTACCTTCCTATTGTTTTCTATTCATCATTCATAAAATTCATGATTAGTTTAATATATTACTGTATCTGTATTTAAAGGCGTATTTCATCGTATCACGTTCACCGGAAGTTTGCTCTTATTTTGAAGTCAGTTTTACACGCTCGTACCGTAATGCCTAGTATATACGTGTACTGAAAAAAACCGTGCGGGCTGACTTGACTGTGTTTTTCGAAGTGGAGGCTGGCTTGACCGCAGTAAAATGTCTCCACCCACTCACAGGAGCTCAAGAAGCTCCACTCGGTTCATCACGCACACGCAACATCGAGACGAAAATCCCAAACATGATATGGCAACTGAACCGGGTCAGGGCTACGATGTTTTTGACAAGTTCATTAAATTATCATAATTATTAGAGGAAATTATGGGGTCATTTTCTTGCCCCTCTCCTAGTGATATCAGGGGCAAAATGATATTCCTTAATACATATATGAATATATATAAATGATAAGCTTAACTTGGGCAATGAATACTGGACATGGTGATGTATCACACAGGCTCTAATCTTAAGGATAGTAAAATAATTATAATTTATAGGAATATTTTATGGATCCCATTGTTCAAAATTATGTATATAAAAAAAAGGCATTTGTTGTTAGTTACATCTGCTTTATTTGCGGAAAAATAATCCTGTATTTTGAGTACAAAAATAACAGACATCTGATGACCACATATATTCTCATGCACTTGCATTTTTACTGTTTTTTAGGACCTTGCAGTTGGTTTGTACAGTATATTTGAGTCAGTATTCAATGTGGTGTTTCCGCCACTGTCGATGTTTCACACTGTAATCTGGAATCATTATAGGCGTCTGAACATCAAACCTCATAAGCAAATTAAGCAGCTTTGCTCCTTAGTCCAACATTTAACATTTTTAAATCTAAGGACTGTTCTTTAGAGCAGTCCTGCTTTGCTGCAGCCTTTGTTCATAATGACAGTGAAAATGAGCCCTAAAACCTTCTTTTCAGATTTGAAAAGAATCTGCCAAGGGGAAAGACAATTTCACCTTAATGGAAATCATGTTTCATGTTTTCTTGCCGGAAATGTCCATAATCTTGATACAAGTAAAATAACTCCATATTGCTCTTAACCTTATTTCTTGATTACAAATAGTTAATTTGTTGCTACAACATTACTGATAGTGATATGAAATACATGTATTATTCCCACCACAAATATGGTAACTGTAGACTACAAATACAACTTCAAATAGTAAAAAAAAAGAGTAAAGAACTTTGGAAATGTTACAGTTTTACTATATGTTTGCAGCCAAATACTGTATAATTTATGAGTTTAACGCTAAATTGTCCACAAATATAAAGAAAAATTCAGATATCAGCATCCAACTTTTAGTCACAGAGGTTCATTAGCTCACATTATTTATTGTCCAGAATGGAATAAATAATAGAAGACTTTCGAAGCACCTTTCACATGAGAGCAACTCAAATATATTTGAAATGCTTCTTTTACCTGTAAAATGTGTGAGCGCAAAGAAAAGAATCTCCCCCTGGATAAACAAATCAATACCAATAGCATAATGTAAAAGTGAATAGAAAGTGATTCATTACATTTGAGTAACGAGGAGGCCAACACTGGTCATGGCTGTTCAATCTAAGTTGTCCAACAGGTTCACTTTCTCCGTCCAATATGAGCCAGCAGGCGCGCGTTCTCGGCCGCCTTGGCGCGCAGGTTTTTGGCCTTAGCGACATCAAAGAGGACGTTCATGATGTTGGTCGGCACGTCCAGGGACAGGGTCAGCCTGCTCCTCCGGTCCCCTTTGCTGCTGTTGCGGAGCATCTGCCCTCTCAGCTTCGTCCGGCTCACGAAGCGGTAGTTTGCTGGACTTGAAGTTCTTTTTTCCCGACTGGATTCGGCAGAAGAAGAAGAAGTTAAAGCGGAGGAAAGATACTCCGCGGACTGCAGGAGGGACCCCCAGCCGTCCACGTCGCTCCGGACCCCGACTGCCATCTGGTCGTCGCACACGAGGTCGTCGCGGGTGCGGTAAAGGCGCAGGCACAGACTGGAGGTCGGCGTGCACAGGACCGAGAGCAGCAGCAGGGTCTTCAGGGACGAGAGCATACTGTGTCCTGTGGTGGGACCAACACAGGTGAAGATAAATATGTTCACGTTATGCCATTTGGTTTCACATCTTCACAACATCTCAGACAAGCTATTTTATTTGTACAGTCCTAAAGTGTATTAATCTAAAAGCAATTGACATAAACGTAAAGTGAGAATAAAGTGGATCTCAAAATGTGCTGTAATCAGTCTTCACAGTCAAAATATGTACATTTACATTTACAGCGAAATGGTCTCCATACAACTTTTATATATCCCTTCTCTCATTAAAAGAGAAGAAAATAGGGTACAAAGAGGGTATTTAGTTTAAATATCGATAGTTCAGAGCAAGTTCAGCCTGTGTCTTCATACAAGTGTTTAAGCCTCCGCACAAGAACATTTTATGTCGATGCTGGACCACAATACAAAGGTTTAAAGGCACAGACATGGAAGTAATAATGTTCGTAAAACTTACCACTCGCGTCCTACAGTAACGAATACAGTAAGAAGGGTCAACCAACGTAAAAGGAAGGAAAAAACAACAAACAGGCAGAAATCCTGTGAAGCTAAATTGTGATAAGAAATCCTGATGAACAGATACTGTGTGCGCAGGTCAACAGTGCGCACTGTCTGACCAGCAGAGTGTCTTGCTCGTCCATTCCCACTGCATTCATTTAGTAGGAGCCATCAAATTGCAGCCCTACGCCAGCAACAACGTCATCGTGATGACATTTTGGTTTGCTCGGAAGTATCCCATTGGTCGCGATGCAGTCATGTATTGGTGAATTAAATTAAAAAAGTTAGTAAATATGACTTCCCGTCGGTCAGACATCAAAGACAGACTGTTTTTTTTTTCATGCAGTCATGAGTCGTGATTGTTTTTTGGGTGGTCTGTTATACACTTCACGTGATGGGTTTTACAGCAGTAAACCTCATATTCACACTTTGCTGGCCAAATAAAAACATTTAAAAAAAGACGTGTGTAAGATTGCTTGCTCAGGACCACAGACAGCTTCCAATAAAACCATGGGAAATTTCATAATTCCGAACCATGGACCGGATATAAGAAGTGGACGCAGTCATCGTGATGTCACCCATTGGTTTTTGGACTGCGGTTTTGAAGCCTCAAGTTCGACGATTTCGCCGTCGCCATCTTGAATTACGGCCGTTTTTTTGCAACCAATCACCGGAGGTTATATTCGGAATGCGGAGGAGGGAGTAGAGATGTCAATCACAGTATATGGCTCTGGCAGCGCATCGACCTGCAGACAGTTCCATTGGTCAGCACACGGACAGCTCCTCTTCAGGATCCATTGACAGTTACAGTGTTCAGCACTACGGAGAGCTCCAATTCAGAATCATCCGCAGTTCTCATTTAGAACCACCACAGCCAGAACCATGGGCAGAACCATGGGCTTTACTCATTGTTCAGAAGCATGGACAACTGCACCATTCAGGCAACACTTGCTTCAACATTAAGCATGTCAAACAGACAAATAATTCTGACTTCGTTTACTGTCATATTAAAATCGCTGAAGACTTAATACATTTTATTTCTCTATGAAGGATACATTGTTGAATGATTTATTGTGACATGTATTTGCACAACAAATGGTCTTTTCTTAAAGACTACATTTTTACACAAAATGAGTCGCCTTAGTTAATAAATTGGATCAGTCGGCTACTATTCTGATAAGCAATAAATTGAAATTGATTAAAATATAAAGTCAAGTTTCCAACCTCTTCAACCATTAGGATTTGATGTTTTCTTTGTCATATACAGTATGATATAGTACATGTAATATATTTTAGTTTTTCAATGATGGTTGGACAAAACAAGCTATTTGAATACATCATCTTCAGCTGTAAGATTTTACAATGTACACGTTTCACTATTTCCTGAAAATTCATCGAAAAACAATAAATCAAAGGAGTAATCAGCAGATTATTCAACAATATGAATAAACATTACTTGCAGCCCAATTTAGTAACACTTTTTAATTATACGATGTTTACAATGTAAATATTAAAAGTGACATTTACTAATCAATTAGATTAGATAAGTCTGTTTAATTAAATCATTATGCCTTTTATTGGCATAACACTCCTGATATTACTCATTCGTACATAGCACTTCAAACATGGCATTGAAATAGAAAAGGTCCATTGCCACCTCTTTCAGTATGTGACATGTATCAAAGGTTCAACATTCACCAAGGCTTTCACAGTATGGTGTGCATGCTTTATATAATTCATTTCAAAAGAAGAAACCTGAGATCCAGAGAACAGAGTGAGTGTTCACACAACACATTGTAACCAATGTGGCAGAGGATCAAACGGTGGTGGGTCAAGCTCTAATGAGCAACTTCCTTGTAGGATTAATATGACTGTAAGTCTCAACAGCAGGAGTAATCACAGTCTGTGACACACTGTGTGATAAGATGTCCTCCCACTCTTGCTTGCGCTCTGCAATTGATCTTTGAAACAGAATGAATTGCTCTTCTTCGACTTCAATGGAAAAACTCCACTTGCATTACTCTGCTGGATTGTGTTCTTGTTCGTCACTTGACTCAAGATATGTTAAGAATTTTGCTCAGCTTAAGTGCGAAGGAGTATTGACCACCCATGGTTTAGTTTGGTATTAAGTCTTATTTATAACAAGTACAATCATTCTTGGATGGAGCCAACGTTGTCTGAACCTTTTTCTGAATTGACAGTTTGTCACTATGAGCGTTTGTCCTACATGAAAATGAAATGTTCAAAACTCAGATGAGCTACACCCTCCCAACCCAAATTTATTAAAATGTGTTACTTTAGATTATTTTACTACATTGCAGTTGCTTGTAGGTGCAGATCTTGTGTCTGTCACAAGGCACCCTCTGACCTCTCGATGGCTTCTGTTCCCTTTATGCACCATTTATGATCACTCCTGTGCTGTTTTACTATTTAACTGTTTTGAGATTCCCCCATGCCCCTTCAAAGACCAGCGGGTGTCTGTCTCTGAGGGAAACTGGACATGGTGTGGGAACACAGACAGTTCTCGTGACAGGGTCAAGGTCCCCTTTGAACTCTGTGACCACTATAAATAATACACACAAACACGGGCCTGTACAGTTTCACAGTTTCAAGATTCCCTAAAACCACAATTTTCCTTGATTTGACCCACACTGGTAAATCTAAAATCCATCTCAATAGATACGGGTAAAATTTGACCCGAAATAGCCTCAGTGTACATGTGTAGCAGCTGTACAAAAGTTTAACATTTTAAAATATTTTAATGTTTGTGTACTTTGTGTCACTTCATGAAAAGACATCACATTTCCAGCCAAAAGAATGACGTCTAGGGTATTATTACTGCTGTCGAATCTGTCAAAACAGGTCTATACCCAGAATTATTTAAAATCTATTTTCTTTGGAAGCAAGTGAAATTTTAAGCAGAGGTAGATATATTTGACCTTTACAACGTATATAAAGATATTTGCAAATGATCTGAAAGCTAACATTACAAGTGTTACAAGTGGCAGGGGGTGTGGTTTAGCAAGAACAGCCTGTCACTGTGGACTGCGTAACCACATCTTGCAGATCAATAAAGCATCTTCGCATGTGGGAGTATATTACAGTGCAGGATTGTGACTAATATACAGAAAGCCTCTGGAGGCTTGTTGTTGAAAGAATTTGTCAAGAATCTGACACTTTGAGGCAAATGGAATTTTGGTTTGAAATACTAGACTATAGTCTATTTTCAGTGAGCTACCTTACTTCAGTTTAAGAGACCTGGGGGTGGAGCTGGTGCTGCATGTTGAACATATGCCTAACACTAAGGTATCCTCTTTAAAACATCAACCAATGACAACCGGAGAATCCAAGTTGTGTCGTGTATTTTCACATGTCACACTGCCAGAAAGAAAACGTAATTGTGTAATGCATCAACACCCACGCAGGAATCCCCTGCTACTGCTGCGTTGGTCTGATGAGAGAGTCCTTTAAAACAGTCTCTATGTGATCTCCCTCACTGGCCTCCTGTTGGTCGCTCATCTGGCTCCCAGCCTGATCCATAACACCCCCTGCCAAAGGAACATATGTAGGGATGAAAGTGGCAGCAGCTACAGCTTCTAATCTTCTCACCGCACAGGATGCAGGGCAATTGACAAAACAGAAGAAAGGTGACTGAGTGTTACATAGAGAGACTAGAGAGAGATGAGACGAGCACGACAAAGAAAGATAGATTTAATATTTCAGTAGTATTAAACAATTGATCACTTTTGACACAGTCTTATTTCAATCTATTTCAGAAACATGTATAACAATTACAAAATTCACTTTTTGAATTTCAACACAATTTGTCCATAAAACAAATCAAGATCTGTTGAAATATATAAATAAATCCAATAGAAAACACACAATTATAACATTTTACACAGTTATGTACAAACATGATCTTCTCAATGGGGCTTGCTAGTTTCCTCTCCAGAGTTCAGTACCTGTGGAAGTTTAAATACATTTGTGTTACTATGATTATTCTGGATTAGGAGTCCAGAATATTGTATTGTTGTAGTGGCCACTTGTATTATACAGTATCCTCTCATTCATACTGTACAACCAAAACTTGTATTTTATTTTTTAAATGTGTTTGTACTCATTTGACATTGTTACGATGTAGGCTATATTTCATCTCACTGGTTCCCCCTACCTCTCCTCTCCATCCCACACCAACTCTGGCACTCTTGTCTTGAGGCAAATTGGTTTCTGTTGCCACCACAGCCCCCGTACACAAACGGCCTGCATTCACCGGAACGAGGGTGGAAGTACCAGAGCAGAACATATTCTGAACAGGCCCCCTCTGACATCGGCTCCAGGCAGCGGTCTGCTGCAGACATTGCATGTGAGGTGAAAGATGACAGGGTTAACAAAAACCTACAAACTCAGATGCTGAACATTCACAATTTCAGATGTTGGAAAAGCTGCAACAGTTTAGAGACAATGTTTTAGTGTGTTTGAGGAGTGGGATCACCGACTACATTATTCCTGCAAGTCTTTCACTCTCTGGAAAAAAATAAATAGAGACCACTTGGGGCCAGTAGTGTGCAGAATGTCTGGCACAGCTATGACTAAAAGGGTAGATATGAGAGTAGTCTGACAATATTTCACAAATGAGATAATAAACACCAGTGTGACAGTGATGCTTGCTTGTTTTGTTCTCTAGTCCCACCCAGCTGATTTATTTTGGATGTACTGGTTTCCCGTGATTAAAGTATTTTTGCTAAGGTAGGCCTAGCACCCATCATGTCCAACATCTCTGTTGTGAACTCAGAGACTATATTGATCTTCTCATTTAATTCTCAAGAGACAGCGAATAAGTGAACTTCTCAAAACATCAGATCTTTCCATTAATATGAATAGGTAACTGCTATCTGACTTGCTGGAGGCCATCAGTGTATTGCTATACTTACACACACGGTTAAGTGTGAAACCAGATTCTTCAGTACATTTAAAAATAACCCTTTCCCTGCAAAAGAAGCACCTCATGAAATCCAGCACCGGCTGTCAAATATTAATGGAAGTTTTACATATGTGTTACTCTTTTTCTCTAAAACCATGTGCATTCCAGCAGCTCATTAATCATATACTGTGAAACAGACACAGAGCAAGTAAATACAATTTAAAAAGAGGGGAAAGAAAAGAAGAACACCAGTTGTCTTGGGCACTCACCAGGAGTGTCTGTTCCAAACACCCCTCTTTTCTTCCTCCGTCCCCACTCTGCAGTCCCTCCCTCAAGAGAATCTGAACATAAATTACATATTTTACAGGTTGGTGGATTCAATCATCAGGAACCAAAAAGGAACCAGTTTAACTGGATCAACATTTAATGAATGCCAGTTGTCTTTTGACTCAGCTTAAATCAGAATGATCAACAAGTTGTTGAGCTACGTGGAGCGTTCATTGTCTTTTTAATGTCTTTGTGACATCTTTCTGTAAATGTGCAACCCTACAGACTTAGTTTGAACGAATTACAGAACACAAGTCATATAACCAGGGATAGAAGGAGAAAATAAAAAACATTAAAAAGTAATTGAAAGAGCTGGATTAAACCAATGTACAGCCACTAGTTTGTAGTACGTTGTTTGCTGTATTGATCTCTTTTCATCTGATTTGATCAAACCTCATCACTAATATTGGATATTAACGTATTCACAAAATGAACAACAAACACTCAGTACTGTCAGAGACACTTACGTCAAGGAATTGACCATTTATAGCTAATAAAGATGCTGCAGCAGCAAACGGTTGGGTTGAGCAAATCAGCTGACGAGAATAAGCGCTTCTCTTGGATCCCTCTGCTCAGCATGCATTCATTGGCATATAGTAGTGACTTTAAACTTGATAGTTTTTTTACAATATTTTGCAAATATATAGTTTTTGCATTACCCTACAGTGTTGAGGTAATCTCCATCGCATTGTTGCAGAATATAGCACATTTTCAAAGCACATAGACTGTGACACCAAGCAACCAGGCATTGAAAAAATCTCTGCCACGAGCCATGAACTGTTCGCACTAAAGCACCCTTAGCTTAGCTTTAAAAACACTTTTTTACTTGGTAAATGTTTCTTCCATGGAAGGTAACCATAGCAACATGATTTAGGCTACATTATCATGCACCTCAGTGTTGAATCAAACCTCTCCCTTCATACAAATGACCATACTAGAAGCATGATAATATACTCTGAGGTGTCCCACAATAAGTAACAATAGATGACTGTATATAGCCATTCCGACTGTACATACTTCTTAAACTCCTTAGTCCATTGCACTGTTTGTTTGTATTGTATTGTATTGTATTGTGTTGTATATTTGTATTATGTTGTATATTTGTATACTGTATTGTATTGTATCATGACGTCAGACGCACAACCTGGAGAGAAACCTAATTGATGTGCTTTTACTCAAATGAGAATAGTAGGTTAAGGGAACAACGTGTAAATTCAAATTGATATAATCCACAAAAGTAGATTGACTTCACTAAAGCAGAAATCTGATTGAGACTCATTTAAAAATTTACGTTACTTCAACTACTACTGAAATACTCTTTTTAGAGTGTATTGTGTATTGTATTGTGTTGTATATTTTGTGTAAGCACACTGAGAGTCACCTTACCAAGTCAAATTCCTTGTTTCTGCAAACTTTCCTGCCAATAAAACCTGATTCTGATTCTGATTCTGATTCTGATGAGATGGAGGTGATGATTTGGTGATAATCATGTCCCGATATTTTTCTTTCTCCAAACACCTCAGAGTACATTATTACTGATGCAAATCCCCCACTAATACAGTAGAACACCACATCTGTTACACATAAGTATAACATACCTAATCATTTAGCTGTGACACACACTCAGTCATACTCTATAAATCTGCTGGGATGCCCATGGACTTGGATAGTTACTTGTTTTGATGTGTAACATAGAAATTATTGTTATTACCAGTGCGGTTTGTTAGGATCGCAGGGTCAGGACTGGTCTTTTTTTCCAGTGTGTCTTCATATTCTTCCACTTCTTCTCCTTTTTCCACTTCCTCCATTCCTCCTTCATGGAGGTCATGGGTGAGGGATATCACTACATCACCTGGCTCTTTTTTATTCTTAATCACTGCTGTTGTTCCATCTGGATCCACAGACTTTACCATGAATTTGTATTCCAACCCTGAAATGATACAAACATGATACAGACAATCATGAAAACCATGAGAACTTGTGTTTTTTTATATTTTCTATCTTGTACTATACATCAACATTCTTTTAAAATAATGGAGTTTTTAGTGGCAAAGTTAGGGTCCATAAATCAGCCATTTTCAGTCTTTAGATCATCAGATTATCATTTCAGGTATTTTATACCTAGGTTTTAGATTCTTAGTTTATCCATTCAGACCACTTTGTTTAATATGTTATACTTTAATTTACCACAGCAGTAAACTGCAAAAAGGGGTTAAAAAACGTCTTTTCACCAAACATATTGTGGTATTAGACAAGTGAGTTCAACGACAAGTGGATTAGTTATTGCTGGAATATTCTGAACCGAAATCATGTTTACTTTCTGCAAATAATAAGTATTTGAAAAGCAAACAGGTAATATATCTACAATGTCGAAATGTCTTCAATGACAAAGGTGGACAATACACATAATTGTCCTTTAAGGGTCTTGTAAGTGTGTAGTGGATTCTTAATGTGAATGGCTCCACTGTTGCTGGTCCCATGGTGTGTGTTCCTCTGAGAGAACATAACAGATGGCAAAACACACACGGGTGCCATGCTGCTGCCACAGGAGCTCCACAACAAACAACCAGACACACACACACACACACACACACACACACACACGCACACACACACACACACACATACTATGTGGCCTGTAGCAGCACGCAGATATTCACACTTGGACAATGTACAGAAAAGTACAAGCACACATAGTGGGTTCAAAATGTACAAGTGAATAATGTGATAACCCCCCCCCCCCCCTCCACACACACACACACACACACACACACACATACATAAACATACCACACTTTTCTACCACCTCCTGGGTGACTATCTCCATCACTTCTTCAGCCTTGACACAAAGAATGACAAGATTCAAAGTAAGTTAATCCATTTAGCTAACTTAAATATGTGTATTTGTGATTGTGAAAAACACGTACTGAGAGTCCAGGCTCCCCCTTCTCCCCTTTTCCTCCTTCAATACCCGTTGTGCCCTACATGAAAAAACACATTTACAAATGTATGAGCTTAATTATATTTAAAGCTATAATTATTTGTACAAAGCATTTTAATCTGAACAAAACCACTAAAAAGAGTAGAGTCCCACCAAGCTAACAACCAGCTGTTACCAAGATTAATACCACATTCAAGTCATATTGTGTGCGAGTGTGTGTGTTTGTGTGTGTGTCCATGTAAGATTCTCACACTCTCTCCTCTTAGTCCTGGAGTCCCGGATCCTCCCTTCTGACATGGCTTCGATCTGCCCCTTCTCCCCTTGTCCCCCTGTTTGGCAAAAATGAAAGTGAAAGTGAAGAGAAAACACATTGTGAGTTTTCAAATTCTTTCAAACAAAACCTGCTGAGCATTATGAAAGACAGACCAATTAGCTACAGCCTCTGTATGACCTCATTATAAGTTCCCAGACACTCTGCCAACACTGAATGTCTGTTGTAGACAGACGTTCAGAGTCTTGTAGCTGAAAGGACATAATTGAGTAAGATATTACTTGATAGCTGCAGACGGAAATAGACCTCTGCTTATGTGTATGTATGTGTGTTAATGAAGGACATGTCATTGCTGTATCCAATGCTACATTAAACTGAGCACATGCTGCTCGTCTCTCTGAGCAAGACAGACATGGTGATGACTGTAATCAAGCTCACCTCATCATACTGTTCACTGTGGTCTGTCACATTCTCAGTCTCCTACTTGAAAATGTTTTTTTTCTTTTTTACAGAAATATACATTTTTAAAGACAGATGGCTGTGTTTGTATCTGCTCCCATATCTGCTCCCATTCAAGTATTAACAAACAAGTATAGGATAATTGTGCTAAGGGCATTTAGATACTGAACTGGCGATATTGAACTGGCGTCCAAACTGATTTTATTGCACCATTAAGTACACCATTATTTTAATAAATGTAATCTGACACAGGCAGAGATGAACAGTCGATGAGAGAAATAACATTCAAATAAGTCCTTGTCAAATGAGAACTATTACTATAGAAAACTATTAGAAAATTACGTAGTGAAGTCGTGATTAAGAGAACAGCTTGATAACCTGATATAATTAGGTAAGTAATCTATGATGTTGATAGTAAGCCTTTTTTCCTTTTTCTTGCAACGTATCATCACAATAAAGCATTATTAATGCAGTTTAAAATATACAAGTCAGTATCATATTTCCTCAATACACAGGTAGGAATGTGGTACCTTAGGTCCTGTGACCCCTCGGAGTCCTGGAGGTGCTGGTGGTGCCTCATCTCCATCCCTTCCTGGATTCCCTGCAGACCCTTTAAACCCTGGAAATCCTGCGAAGCCTGCTTCACCCTGCATGGAGTAAAGAAGTGAAATAACACATTAAAACACATAATTCTGGGAATTTAACAATAATCTACTGTGACAAACACATAATCAGTCAAATGTGTTGGATAATGGCCGATGATATTGATGGTAATATACTAACCTTGTCTCCTTTCCCTCCTGAAGCACCATCAACACCATTGATGCCTCCCCGTCCCTTATCGCCCTATAGGGATATCATCAGATGAGCATAGTGAGTTTGTATACATTTGGGGAAAATATTAAGAGAATTGTGTGCACACTTGACTGTTTACTTTGCGCCCTATGAGTCCATTCAACCCAGGTATACCAGGGGTACCATGTAACCCCATATCTCCCTGCAAAGACAAAGTCATCTAGATTACTGGCAGAATTTCTCCACATGACATTGTTATATATTGTGTGACTTTAGTCTAAGATGCTAATTTTGGCCTAACCCTTTCTCCATCCAAGCCTGGACTCCCAGTGCGTCCCGGTAAACCTCTGAAACCCTTTAATAGCAGGTAAAATAAATGAAAATATAGCGATATCGCGTGCATAGAGAACCTGAAAATAAATAATAACTGCTTCAACCTTTTCTCCCCTCTCCCCTTTGTCTCCTGGTAAGCCTGGTTCTCCTAGATCACCCTGTGAAAAAAAAGAAAGTTTAATCTTTAATCCAAAAGATCACATTTGGTTATATATTGATTTTCAATGTACCTGATTGCCCTTTTGGCCCAGCAGTCCTTTGTCTCCTTTGTCTCCCACAGCCCCATCATCTCCGTGACCTCCATTGCGACCCTTAAATCACATTGTATGTTTTACTGTGTGTCAGTTCATGTAGTTTAAACAGAATTTTGGCTCAATTTACTGAATGTGTGTTTGCTCCTGTTTGTATAGTAGCTCTACCATCACTCCATCAAGTCCAGGCTCTCCTGGATCTCCCTGTAGGAGAATAAGAACATTTCACACACAGTACTAGTACAAGTGTTACATGGTTAAACTAGTGTTGTTGCTGTGTCAATATATTAATATGAAAAATGATTTACCTTCTGGCCTCCTGGTCCTCGTGCTCCAAAGCGCCCCAATGCCCCCTTTGTGCCTGCATCCCCCTTTATGCCCTTTCAAAAATACATTGAAAATACTTTTTTGCAGTGACATTTATTATAAATCAAAGTAGGAAGCAAACTGATAATTGTCTATCAGAGAATTGATGATGACCAGTATAACATCACTGTTGTGAATCACATTTCAATGCTCTAAATGACTTTCTTCTTCTTAGCAGTTTCAAAATGTTTACATCAGGATGTATTACCTTCACGCCAGGAGGACCATCCTCGCCCTTTTCTCCTTTATCTCCATCAAAACCTGGTGGGCCTCGCTCACCCTGAAACAAAACATCTACTCAATTCTTCATAGGTCTATTTATGTGTTTATATGTTTGGACATTTATTAAAGCATTTCCTTCTAAATACAAGTGTGCAGTTGATTGTTTTAGCTTTGCCATTAAGGACGTTGTTTGTTCTTCTTCTCTTATTTATTTCATGTATATATTTGTTGACCTGGGTAGCGAAACAAGCCCTTGTAAGAACAAATAAAGTTTCATTGACATGTGTTAATTTGTGTTAATATAATAACTAATCTCACAGCGTCTCCTTTGGAACCCTTAAATCCACGGGGTCCTTGGATTTGAAGCAGACTGCCCTATAGGAAATGATCAAATTGTGAATACAAGCTGCACATAAATGTAATCTGCAATAAATGATGACGCATGGATATTTATGGAGCCATGAATACTGTATACTTCTTGTTTGATCTCATATGATACACAATGTGTAATGTCAGCAAACAAAACTGCATGCAAAGCACCGCAAAGAACCATGGATATCCTCTTACCCTTTCTCCTTTGACTCCAGGTAACCCGTGATTACCCTGCAAAGAAAGATGCTTTCAGAACAGTGTCAACAAAAGTCCATATGTTACTTCATAGCTTTTGCTGCTCTGTAACAAGAAAAATGCTTCACAATATAATAGAATCCAGTCCAATGTAATCCACCTCTGACAAAAAGTCGTGAATGGTGTAAATTTAGTGGCATTTGACAGGAATGAGTCACTCAGTTGTGACACTTCAGTAGAGAAGAAACAAACAAATCATTATACTACTGTTAAAACGAAATCGAGTCTGAACAAAGACCTAGATATATATATAAATGTCAACGTTGGCCTCTTCTCTGCCGATGCAAACAACCACAACAGTCATGTGTGAATATTAGAGGTCAAGAAGTACATTGATCATCTCGCGTCTCATACATTGCAGCACCATTATGTACACCATAGTGTATAGATATTTTTTTAACAGAAACTGCACTACAAATAGAAAAACATCAAGTTACTAGTCGCAGTCCTTTGGAAGAATACACTGAAAGAAGTCAGAAAACCGCATGAATGTATCAGACTATGTATGTTGACTGCTTCATCCAAAAATCTATTGACTATCTTCCCTGCTGCCAACCGTGTGGTGTTGCACTGGTGATGCAATAGTTACGAATTCAACTGTGGGTCTCTTGGTAGAAAGAGCATACTAGACCAAAACATTACTGATGGCCATATGCATGGAGACTTTGAATTGTATTCCAAAGCTCTTTGGCGTGCTCACAATCCAATGCAATTTTTACATTTTAATTTGACCTTAAGATGAGCTGCAACAGGTGGTTTGCATGTGTTGGGTCCCTCTTTCAAAATCAAATTCCAGGAATTCGAAAAACTTGCTAAAAAAAAGTCCTTTCTGCTTAAATCAGTCTCCAAATTGGCATCAAACATCATCGTATTCCAGTATTATAATTTCCAGTATATGTTTAATTAAGTTGGTGAATGAAAGATTATTTAAAAAAGTTTTGACAAATCATGTAAAATAACAGCTCACCTTTTCACCTTTGCTGCCATGCCAGCCTTTTGGACCCTAGTGAAAAAGGATCAAATAGAAGGATGTTGTACAAAAGTGAAACTCTAATAGTCTTAAATGAAATGATATACTGTACGGTTTTGAAAAGTTGCTTACGAAATGCCCAGGAGCTCCTTTATTACCTAAAGGGCCTTTATCACCCTGGAAGGAACAGAGAAGAAAGGAGTCTGCTCAATATGTCAAAAGCCATAAAAGGTACAAACCGGGAACAGATTGGATAAGCTGTCACACACACTGGTGAACAAAGTGAGCGTGTGATATT